>NW_025742405.1:1402-12625 GCF_021292245.1 Micropterus dolomieu | reverse complement strand
CGTCAGTTTATGAGGGTAAAGGCAGGTATATGGGGTTTAAAAGTCAGGAGGTGGTGGGGGTGGGTGGAGGGCCAGAACCAGGACTTTGAACAAGGAGACCGGGTCTTCGTGTCCTGTGTGAAACAAAAATATTAAAGCAAGTTACATAAATTGCGTCAGTTACGCAAGTGACGTTAGTTAACTTACGTACGTAGTTATTTAAAACCAAACCAGGATCTCTTCCTAACCTCAACCAAGTAGTTTTTGTGCCTAAACCAAACTGCGACTTTCACAGCTTTAATAATGTGCCGTTTCAAAATGGCGATGTTTCGAAAACGCGCTTTATTTTGAAAATTTAACCTGACGTTGCATATTTGCTGTTGCTAAGCGTTGCTAACTTGACTGCGAAGCCCTAAAGGTCTAAAAATTAGACTAAAGGGGGACCCAGGGAGTTAAAAAGCCAAAGGGCCATGACCAAGCGTCCATATGTGACGAGTCGGGAGTGAGAATGTTTTGTTGAGGTGGGAGACTCTTTTCTATGGCCTAATTTTAGTTGCCCAACTTTAACCTTAGTTTATTTTCCATCCCTGTGATTATTTTCTAGCATTGACCATGCCATAGTTTCCATGCACAGATACTGTAATTAGAAATACTTTGCAAGTAATGCAGAGTTTGGCACGTTGGTCCAATATCAACGTTCGTGTCCGGCAAAAAGGATAATTTTTTCTCTCTTACTCTGAAAATTCTGAACAAAAGGAAGGTTTTGAGAGCTATTCAGTCAGGTCATTTCTAACGTGATCCTCCCAGATGTGATTGAACAGGTTTCTTACGATCTCTCAATATTCGCTTACTCCCATCACAACAATAAAAAGATAGTGTGAAGATTCATCAGCAGAGAAACTACTCGACGTTGGATCTTCCCCGTGTTATAGTTTTTCCTTCAGCAGGTGTATTTGTCAGCCTGTGGAGGAAGGTTTCTCCAGTCGGCAGATTCTGCAAACAGCTTGTTAGTACCTGTCAGTTATAGTGACAGTAGCTGCTGCTGTATCTGTGACGACTGAACCGGCTCCCCGCTTAAGAAATACTATTGACGAAAATAGAAAATGTGTCACTTCACCTTTTATGATAAGGCTGAAAGAAAATAATATACGCAGCAGAGTCGACCTGCTGGCTGTCTGTCCTTAGATAAACCTTTACCTACAAATTCTACTTTAAAGGGCAGCATTAAAAGTTCTGGTTATTACAACTCTAATAAAATCTTTTAATCTTCTACAAGCTTCCTTTTTTAACAGCCTTATTTTGTGCAGCCAAACACCGTGCAAACCCAATTTATTTAGAGCAAATCTGTGAGAATGAACTGTGGCTGAAATGATGCACAAAACACCTAGAATTCTTCCATTTGATGAAATGGTGCAGCTAAATAAATGAAAACACGCAGTCTTTGGTTTAAATAATTAAAGAGTCGTTTTCTTTACGTTCAGTGTGTTTAGGTCTGACAAATGTGGTGCGTTCATGAACATTGGAGGATTTATTTTACCCTTTTCAACATTTAAAACAGACATGTTTACCAAACGAAACGGGGACGCACTCACCGAAAAGCTGCAGAGCATTGGCTGGGGGCCAAACCCTCCACAGGGAACCTCTGACTCTAAACAGAGCTTCAATGAAGAGCTGAAACTAGCAGGTACACAACATATATAAGTTTAAAGTTTAATGTTCTCTTGCTGTATGTAGATTGTTATTTTAAACCGTGCTCTGTGGATTTCAGTGTCGGTCGGTCTAGACTCAAATATCTCAACAGCTATTGGATGGATTGTCATGAATGTTTCTACAAACATCCACGTCCCCCTCAGGATGAATTCTCCTTTCCTTTCATGGGCTGCAACTAACCATTATTTTCATTATTGATTAATCTGTCAATTATTTTCTCGATTACTTGATGAGCTGTCGGGTCAAGGAAATTGTGAAAAATGTCCTCAAACGTCTTCTTTTGTTTACTGTCACAGAGGAGCAAAGAAACCAGAAAATATATAGAGTTAGCATGTTTTTTTCCTTCAAAACGGATTCGAAGTAATTAACCGATTATCAAAATGGCTGGTGATGAAATGAATCAATGAATTTATTGACTAATATTCATCAACAGGTCAACCTGTCCAGAACTGATGACATCCCCCCTTCAGCCTCAGCTGCTACCATGGCCGTACACTCCAGTGATTTTGTATTTCACTTCCATAAAATAGTTTGACTCTACATTTCCCATAATGCAACTGGATAGTGTCTTTCATTAGAGCCTCCCTGTCCCTTCACAGTTCATTGATTGCGGGGATTTAAAAATTCTGCTGAGGGCCCCTAAAAACCTTCAGCTGACATGCACTTTATTTTTTTCCATTTTGCCTTTCTTTATCCAGGTAGGCCGATCGAGAACAGATTCTCATTTGCAACAACGGACAAAATGAAGTCGTGCAGTACAACATGTAGTTTTACATATAAACATACAAAATACAAATGCAGTAGAAAGTAAATATACAGTTTGTGGAAGGAGACGTCTGTTCAAAGAGGTGGCATCACAGTAAAAGTGGTCCTACACCAAAGAGCAACACTCACCATATTTGGCAAATAACATTTGAGCATATCAGTGCAAATTTTGTATCTGTGCAAAATGGCGAAGCTAAAATAAGTATGCAGATCGAAGCGAGTCTTGTCAAAAAGCAGAGCCGCAGTGAATTGTTCACCCCGGAGGAAGATCGGAAACATAAACAAGCGAAGGAGTGTTTGGCCCTGACGGGTGCACTCTCAGGGGGAAATGAAGCTGCTGGTGCTGTTGACCTTATTGGAGGCGCAGAAGATAAGAGGGTCTGTGGATTGACCGGAACATTAAAATGTAAAACATAAGGGAAGAGGAGACTACGAATGTGAATTCATTTTCAGAGTGGAAGCTGAAACCTGCAGCTGGTCTGCAGTTTTAGAGAGATACTGCAGATAAAACACTGCAGTTAAATACAGAGAGGAGGAAGAGGAGGAGGAGCAGAAACAATGAAGTGAGGAGAGGTGGGGAAGAAAGAGAAGGAGGAAGAATGAAAGGAGTCTCAGGAGTAAAACAACGTTTGATGCTGTAACTGAGTGTGCGTGAGAGGTTTGGTGTAAAAAATGCTGATTAGTCTGGATATTTAAAGATGCTTCATTTAAACTTCAATCATCAGCGTGTTCATTTTAAGACATCAGGATAAAAAACAACGGAGCCGTTGAAGGTCAAATAAAGGCTATTATTCTTAATGTTTCTCGTCAATGAAGCAGAAATATTTACAGAGATATTTCACTATTTTCTTTTACATTGGAGGCTTTAGACCATGTTTCCCGAGTGGAAGAAGCGGGACTGAAGCGGTGAGCGAGGGCAGTTCTGAAATGTATTTGTTAGTCAAACAATATGTCAAGATGTTGAGTCACTCATCTGTTTTCAGATGTGCTTCGCTTCATTGTGCCTGAATGAGACTTAAACCTGGCAGTCCACAGCAGCTGCCCTCGCTCTGACATCTCTCCATGTGTGTGTTTGTGCATTTGCATGAGTGTGTTTTTCACACTTGTGTGTGTATAATACTAAAAACATTAAGACATCTGTCGTCTTCTTCTTCTTCTTCTAATGCTGTTGCTGTTCACGGGCAGACAAGTGACAGGACATTGCGACGTAGAACTGCCGAGCTGGAGTGTGACGTAATTTGGAAACGAAGGACCTCATGCCCCGCGGATTTGTTCTTAAGTGACACGTCGAGTGACAAAAGACAATTTGTCACATTCATTAATTCTACCTTTGATTCGTGAGTGTCCCAGACCTGTCCAACAAGTCATGTCCAGATAAATTTATATTTTTTTTATTTATTGAGGGGTTGTTAGATTTGATGACTCTTCTTGCTGTTTTTTCCTCACAGCAGCTCCTACAGCTCAGAGGTTCCCGGACTGAAGGCTTCTGTGTCGAGTCTAAGCCGTCCAAGCATTTATACTTGTGCGTTGGTGTCGGCATCGCTCTGCGGTTACGCTGGCAAAACGCTAGTTAGCAGCAGGGTTTCTATGATCAACGGTGTTGAGTTTCTTCTTCTTTGTTGGTGTAGGCCAACTGAAAGTGAGCGGATCATGTTGGGAGTTGGTCGCCGCGACGTGTAGTTACATTTTTGGGGAGATGTTCGTCAGGTTACGGGGTAGATTTGATGCCAAAGTATAAATTAGACTCAGCTGCCTCAGTGTTTCTGTCCAGCATCACCCTCTGACACTATAAACCCGTCAACTGCCGACACGCCCGACAATTCTTATGAAAGACTGGTGCAATGTGTCTTCTTAAATAACTTTATTGGCATTTGAACTACTCTCAGCATTTTAGAAAACAATCTCACTGCAAGGTCCATTTAGTAGAGTTTCTGGAACTTTTGACTATATTTTTCATCTGCAGATGAAGTTTGTCTTTAGGATTCTAATGACATTCTCTTATGAATTCACCCAAAGCTGCTGTACACTTCTTCAAACCAGGGAAAACGATTCTTCTACTGGGTTTATAAAAGGTTTCATGATTTGATCATATTAGTCATGGACCGCTTTGCTTTGGAAGTTTTTTTTAGCATCTCACTTCATGTCAGACTTTTCTCACAGTGCAGCTCTGCTCTGATG
The DNA here is from genome assembly GCF_021292245.1 of Micropterus dolomieu. Classification (NCBI taxonomy): domain Eukaryota; kingdom Metazoa; phylum Chordata; class Actinopteri; order Centrarchiformes; family Centrarchidae; genus Micropterus; species Micropterus dolomieu. The sequence goes on along the minus strand of NW_025742405.1, from coordinate 7,993 downwards.
ACTCTGTTATTAATATAAGTAACTAATTGTTCGTCTAAGACTTGGGCTGAAACAATTCTTCGATTAAATTGATCACTAAAATGCACCGAGGCTTCGTTTAATCCAAGTATACAGCGCACTGTTTCGCACCGACATTTATTACTGTCGCACATCGCGCTTACACTGTGTGAACAGGACGTGATTATGATGCCGCTGTTTGCAAAGTGGAAGACGAGAGAGAAATTAGCGCGGTGTGTCCAAAGTATGGGATTATTTCAAGCTAAAAGAAAACATCAACTTGTTGTTGTTGGTCGGATGTTTGCTGTATGACACACTGTGAATATCACCTATCAACGTACTCAGCTGATCCCGTTACCGTGGGGGGGGGGGGGGACACAGACCAGAAGACACCAGCAGACACCTTCAGAGAACAAGAGACACAACGGGATCAACATCTTATTTTCTCACTTCTAATTTCTTATTCTCGGTGTCAGTTTCCTCCTTTCAGTTGTTGTATTCAGTTATTCTCCCTCTGTTCATGTCTATTTATATTCTGTCTGTCTCGCCGCTGTGTCCTGTGACTATCGTCTGCTGCTGCAACGACCCAGTTTCCCCACAGGCTCAAATCAAGTTCTATCTGATTTAATTAACTTTGAAGTGACTGTGAATATAGATGGTTGGGCTGTCACCAAAGAGAAAAAAAGACAACACTAATTTAAGCAATAATACATTATTTGGAGGACTAAAGATGCAGGTTAAAGACCTCATGACTGATCTATTTTTAGAGCCGGTAGTTTCCAGTAGTGGAGCTAAAACTAGCTTGCTAACATAACTTGGTCTTCATCTGTATGGAGTAGTTCATTACAAATTACGTAGGGTTGGAAGAAAATTGCATAACGGCGCATCAAAAAGGCTACTACAGAGTCAACAATACGAAAGTACTCATTCATTAAACTCACAACAGTCCCATCACGTCCACACCTGCAACACCAGGTCAGTCCAACAAACTACTGTACAGACAGCCCCAGTGATGACAGCAGGCCTGTCCATCGTCACTGCCCTGAAATATGACAATAAAACAACTTAAGGAATAACCTTAACAGTGTTAGCTAAATCTAACTTACATTTGTAGGTTGTAACCTGCCTTATTTCCATCTCCCGCGCTGCTTTTCATTCTCTGGTGTTGTATGTTTATGGCGGTACAGTGTCCTACTCTTAACTCTGTGTATTTTTAATGTGCGATAGTTGTGGTGTCTTTGTTGTATATTTGTTTGGAGAAGTCAAAGACAAATTTCAACTAAGGTGGACAATAAACTAATAATTAAACTGTCTTGCTGTTTGGATGCTGCAAACTTTTTTAACGTTAGAGAAACAAGACAGCTGTTGGTCATGTTCACAGGGAGGGAAAAGAAAAGTTAGACAAGAAGAAACTGTGTCAAGAAAGTTAGTGATCAGCATCCCGGTTTAGAATCAGTGGGTTTGTTTTGTTTTTTAGCTTAAGTTACTTTTGGACAATGCACACTTGTTTCGCCAATGTGCAAATAAACATTTCTCAAAGCTTTTTCATTTGTTAGTTAACATTTCTTGTTGCAAACTGTTTTTTCAAAACCTTTTCAACAGATTCTGCTTTTAAAAAGTGACGGGGACATGACCCGAGTATCTCCACGCATATGGAACCATGAAATGTCTGTTGGTAAACAGCGCTGGATCGCCATCATCTGATCAGCCCAAAAGGACGCATGTCACTCCATTACTCAGTGACCTCCAGAATCAGATTCAAGTCCCTAATGCTGCATACAGAGTGACTACTGGGTCTGCACCATCTACCTAAACTCCATAATACAAGTTTACGTTCCTTCTCGGCCGCTACGCTCCTCCAACGAACGCCGCCTGGCTCTGCCATCCTTTCACACAAAGCGACCTCACAGTCCCTGTTCCATCCCCTACAATTATCCTGTACTGACTGCACTTTTTGTTAACTCTTACTTCCTTCCCTAGATATTTACTCCATTGATGCCATATGTGCTATTAGCTCTTACTAGTATGTATTGTCAGCTGTAGATCTCGTGCTGTAGTTGATGCTCTGTTGAAGCTTGTATGTTGTTCCTCAAATGTAAGTCGCTTTGGATAAAAGCGTCTGCCAGATGAGTAAATGTAATGGATGAAAAGTCAGAGGATCACCAAAGTCATTACGGTTCAGCCTGAGGGGAACATGAAGGTCTGAACCACATTTCATCTCAAACCATCCAGCGGAGATGTTCCAGTCTGGACCAACAAACTCCCAAACCCTGCAGCCGTGCTGCTAACACGCCGACAATCCAGTGTGAAAAAAAAAACACCTATATATATTTTAAGTATTATTACATGGACCATAAAAACCCACAGCAGACTTTCTGTAAATCTGACCAGTAGTGATCTCATCATATTAATTCCTGCTGTGACTTGGCTCAGGCACATGACGAGCTGGACCCCGGCCAATAAGAGCTCTTTCACAGCTTGTGCAAGAGGTGACGACTTTCACCAGAGAGCACCAACATCATCATTCCTCTTATTGGTCGACGTCACCCAACACATCGTCAAAGTTGGTAAAAGAAGACAAAACAAGACGCCGTGTCTACAGGCAGCAGCATGTTAGCCTGTGTGTCTCCGCAGGATGTGTTCAGGTACAGTATTAAGTGCAGGTCATCCACGTTTCGGCAGCAATCAATCCCTGTAGTTATCCACGCAAAATGTGAGAAAACAGGCTAGAAGCATAAAGATACGCTTTGTTGTGTACAGATTCAAATACGCTGGACTGATTAAAATAGAAAGTGTTCCACGTGAGACAGATGACAAACACCTCCTAAAGCGGCTCTGTGAGGCTGTAAACAAAAGTATTAAACCAACAGAAATGCTGAGCTGACAGTGGCACAAAATAAAAAGTCCGAAGATGACCATGAAGTCCGATGGATTCATCCTCTGGAACCAAATTTCACGGCCAGTTTCATTTAAGACGGAGCGGGCTGAGTGCTTGGTCCCCAGAAACGATGCTTGCAGCGTTCTCAAGAACCGCTCATCTGTCATCCGATGGACTTCACACTCGACATCGCCCTCCATCGGATCGTGTGCGAGGTCGATCGGATGAACGGTTCGAGATGTGCAAAGGACAGTCACACACACGCATACATACAGAGGTTCCTTCCTTTATAGTTAGATGATGATGCTCAGCGCCACCTATTGGCCAAATGGCACCAACTGTGTCATGGTCCCTCCCTGGAAACTGTGAGGACCAGCTACAGCAAAACTGTCCGGAATATGCAGCCCGTTCTCATTCCCAGAGCATCAAATAGCAACACTTCGACACGTCCTTCAGCGTCTGGTACCAACGCACATGGCAACTTATCGTCATTGTTCACCACTAAAAGTACATATAACTAGGACTGGGTATCGTTCAAAGATTTCAATATCGATACCGGTTCCTGAACGATACTTTTTTCAATACCAATTTTATTTTCAACAAACTGAGAACCATTGTTGTTTGGCATTATATGGGGGCGCGGTTACGCTGCTGACCCTGTGTCTAACCGCTACTACTTTTTAACGTTTTTAGTTTTCATCCCTAGTGTTGTGTTGTTTTACGCTTTCTCGCCATGAATCACTCCGCTGCCTGTGCCGACCTGGCAGTTTGGTCAGTAATACCTGGAGGCAACGCCGTCAACCCGGATAATACAGAAGTTTGGATTCCACCCACTATTACCTACTCTCTGGAGTTTTTCCTCTCTCTAAGAAACTTGGAAATTCTTCAACAGTTGCCCTTTGAAGGGGGGGAAGAAGAAATACACTCAACAACAAGCTGGATGAGGTAATACTTCGTGTCAAACATGAGGACTTCAGATGCAGTAATGTCGTCTGTTTCACCGAGACATGGTTAAATAAGGACCATAATGTGAGTATAGAAGGATACGACGCAATCAGAGCGGACAGAGATAAGGTAAAATCATGAAGAACTATCGGCGGGGGGGCTCTGCATGTTTGTTGACAAAACGTGGGCAACACAATTTACCGTGGTTGAACAGACATGCACAAGAGACTATGAGATCCTGGGGGTATCTTTTAGATCCTTCTATTTACCCCGAGAATTTGGGCAGCTCACAATTATTTTAGTGTATGTTCCAGGTCCCAACAACAAACAGGCAGCCGAGCGCATATCTGAAAACCGTGCTCTCAAGATCAGCTGATCAACCTGTGTTTATTCTTGGGGACTTTAATACACTGTCTTAATAGCCCGTTACAACAATATGTTGACTGTCAAACCCGCTCATCACGCATTCTTGACTTATGTTATGGCAATATCGAGGATGCATATAAGGCAATATGCAGACCTCCCATTGGTAAATCAGACCATAATGTCATTCATTTATACAGACAACGCATGAAGAGGGAAAAGCCCACTGTCAAGACAATTAAGTTCTGGGACAGAGAGTGAGGACAAGCTAAGGAACTGTTTTGAAACCACAGACAGGGACATGTTCTTTGACTCATGCAGAGACCCACATGAACTGACAGATTGCATCGCTTCATTTATACAGTTCTCTGAAAAATGGTGGAGGACCAGTTTTGTACAGGGAACCCCAGACAAGCGTGGAAGGGGCTTAAAACAATGATGGGAAGGATGCTGGACACTCCCTCCTTTGTGAATGATCTTAACCGGCTTTACGGAAGATTTGACATTGCAGATTTTAAAGATAAGAGCAACGCCATTTGTCTCGGTGTACACAGAAACCCCATCATTCAGCTTTCAGAGCAACAGATTTCGCCCCACAAAGCACCGGGACCTGATGGCTTAGGTGGGCGTGCTCTGAAGGTGTGTGCCAGCCAGCTAAGGACTGTCTTAACTAGATTATTCCAGTTTTTACTATATACCTGCACTGTACCCAAGACATGGAAACATTCTATCATATGATTAGTACCCAAAAAACCAAGGTCTAAATCCCTGAATGACTTCCGCCCTGTAGCCTTAACCCCCATACTGGCTAAGTGCATGGAGAAGATTGTCAGCAAACATCTTACCTCATGCATAAAAGAACAATTCGATCCATTACAGTTTGCTTACAGGACAAATAGGGGGACTGAGGATGCTACGCTTTCCATGGTTAACATGGTTTCCAGTCATCTCCAGCAGAATAACACGTATGCACAGATTTTATTTATAGATTTTATCTCTGCCTTCAATACAATGCAGATCCATGTTCTGCTGCAACAGCTTTTGGACTTAGGTGTCAATGTGGGTCTTGTACATTGGGTCAAGGACTTTTAACCGAGTCTGTGTCAGAGGAACATTATCGTAGGAAATTGTCCTGAGGTGCTCCTTGAGCACAGGAGCACCTCAGGGTTGTGTTCTATCACCATTATTATTCTCTGTGTATACCAATGAGATGACACTGCAAGACAGCAAGTATAAACTATTTAAATATGCTGATGATATGGTCTTAGTTGGTCTTTTTTATAAGAATGATGCTGTGTCTGATTATTTTGCTCAGGTTTCCAGGCTGGAGCAATGGTGTAGGTCTAGCTATCTGGCAATCAATGCTGTGAAAACAAAGGAGCTGATTTTACATCATGCTGAACCATCCCTGCCGCTTACTCTCTGTGGTCAAACAGTGGAGATAGTAAACAGTTTTAAGCATCTAGGTACACACGTGGATGACAAATTGAGTTTCACTGAAAACACTGATTGCATCTGTAAAAAAGCCGGGCAGAGAATGTTTTTAATCAGGAAACTGAAGGAGTTTGGTGTCAGTCAAAACATCCTGGAGAAAGTGTATGTCAGCCTGATAGAGAGTATTCTCGTTTTTAATATTTTGGTCTGGTTCGGTCATTTAACACTTATAAACAAAAATAAGCTGGCCAGGACAGTCAAAACAGCAGGAAAGGTAATAGGCCGGCAACAAAAGTCACTGGATGACCTTCACAGTACAGCTCTACACAGAAAGGCGAGAGTATCATTGGTGACAATAAACACCCCCTCCATACTGAGTTTGAGCTGCTCCCTTCCGGACGACGATACAGAGTGCCTCTGGCAAACAGGAATATCTATAAGCGATCTTTTATACCTAGTGTAATGAATTTAAATTGGTATTTTTCTGAACAGAAAGTATATTGTACACGGTGTGTACGGGATACACTGCAATGATGTGATGGGCGGAGACATGTACCGCGCCGATGTGATATGATGTTGGTATGTTTATATCGCCCTGGCCTCCAGCACCACTGTGAGGAATCTTGGAGTTATCTTTGATCAGGACATGTCGTTTAAGTCTCACATTAAGCAAATTTCAAGGACCGCCTTTTTTCACCTACGTAAGATTGCGAAAATCAGGAACATCCTGTCTAAAAATGATGCAGAAAAACTAGTCCATGCATTTGTTACTTCTAGGCTGGATTACTGCAATTCCTTATTATCAGGCTGCTTGAAAAAGTCAGTTAAGACTCTTCAGCTGATCCAGAATGCTGCAGCACATGTTCTGACAGGAACCAGGAAAAGAGATCATATTTCTCCTGTTTTAGCTTCTCTGCATTGGCTTCCAGTAAAATCCAGAATAGAATTTAAAATCATTCTTCTTACCTACAAAG
>NW_025742405.1:0-1382 GCF_021292245.1 Micropterus dolomieu | reverse complement strand
GAAAATTACTAACGACCTCCTTATTGCATCAGACAAAGGACTTGTCTCTGTACTGGTTTTATTAGATCTTAGTGCTGCATTTGATACCATTGACCATCAGATCCTATTGCAGAGACTGGAACATTTCATTGGCATTAAAGGAACCGCTCTAAGCTGGTTTAAGTCCTATTTATCAGATCGATTTCAGTTTGTACATATTAACGATGAGTCCTCCATGCACGCCAAAGTTAGTCATGGAGTTCCACACAGATCTGTCCTCGGACCAATCCTGTTCACTTTATATATGCTTCCTTTAGGCAATATTATCAGGAAATATTCCATAAGCTTTCATTGTTATGCAGATGATACTCAGTTATATCTATCGATCAAACCAGATGAAACTCATCAGTTAGCTAAACTTCAAATGTGCCTTCAGGATGTTAAAACCTGGATGACCTGTAATTTTCTAATGTTAAACTCAGATAAAACTGAAGTATTGTTCTGGGGCCCAAGCACCTCCGTGACGCATTATCTAAAGAAATAGTTTCCCTTGATGGGATCGCCCTGACCTCCAGCACCACTGTGAGGAATCTTGGAGTTATCTTTGATCAGGACATGTCGTTTAAGTCTCACATTAAGCAAATTTCAAGGACCCCCTTTTTTCACCTATGTAATATTGCGAAAATCAGGAACATCCTGTCTAACAATGATGCAGAAAAACTAGTCCATGCATTTGTTACTTCTAGGCTGGATTACTGCAATTCCTTATTATCAGGCTGCTCGAAAAAGTCCATTAAGACTCTTCAGCTGATCCAGAATGCTGCAGCACGTGTTCTGACAGGAACCAGGAAAAGAGATCACATTTCTCATGTTTTAGCTTCTTTGCATTGGCTTCCAGTAAAATCCAGAATAGAATTTAAAATCATTCTTCTTACCTACAAAGCTCTTATTGGTCAGGCACCATCTTATCTTAAAGAGCTCATAGTACCTTACTACCCCACCAGAGCACTGCGCTCCCAGAATGCAGGGTTACTTGTGGTTCCTAGAGTCTCCAAAAGTAGACTAGGAGCCAGAGCGTTCAGCTATCAAGCTCCTCTCCTGTGGAACCAGGTTCCAGTTTGGGTTCAGGAGGCAGACACCATCTCCACATTTAAGAGTAGGCTTAAGACTTTCCTCTTTGATAAAGCTTATAGTTAGGGCTGGCTCAGGTAGTCCTGAACCATCCCTTAGTTATGCTGCTATAGGCCTAGACTGCCGGGGGATTTCCCATGATGCACTGAGCTCCTCTCTCCTCTACTTTCTCTCCCTCTGTATGCAACCTCATCCCATTATTGCATGTTACTAACACAACTTCTCCCCTTTCTGGTAGTCTTGTGCTTTCTCGTCCCTCTCCTCTCTCCTCC
>NW_025742404.1:0-5217 GCF_021292245.1 Micropterus dolomieu | reverse complement strand
GGTGCAGAGGAGGAAGAGGAGACCCAGTTTACTACACAGAGGACAGTGATCCAGTCAGCATCAACAAAATTAGTGAGTTTGACATTTGTTTTTTTATGCAAGTGCATTGCATTCACCTAGGAAAAAAAAAAAGCAGACACCTTATCGCGTAATTACCAGAAAATATCTCATAATTATGAGAAACATTAAGAACATCAGTCATCGCTGAACTACACTACAGGAGAAGTGGACAATGATTGCACTATTGAATTTAATCTTCTTTTATTTCTTTCTCTATATGAGGCACTGGGAAATACTGATGTTATTTAATGTGGATGGCATTAATATTTGTATATCAGCATTGACTGTGGTCAAGAGAGCTACGCTTTGTTTTGTGATGCGTGTATTTGGTATTTACTAGGCATTATGGTAACATCACGTTACAGCAGATTTTAGAAATAAAAGTGAGCTTCTGGTGAACATATTGTAATATTATATATTGTAATATTCAATGAATATTACAATACGTGAATGAAAGATTAAATGAAATATGTAAATAAAAAATGATTAAGACTACAGGAGTATCTAAATAAAATATTAATATTTTAACTGAATTATCTCTAAATTCACATTAATGTTTAAAGAAAACCTGTTTCCACTGACTCATTTCACTTCAGAGTGATTGCAGACCACCACATTGTCCCTCAGTCAATAGCAGAGCTATCTGATGTAGGATTTCAAAATTAAAGCTTATATTTCACTTCATTTCACTTCAGAGAGTCTTATGTTGAATTTCAAAATGTACACACAGATAAACAATATATACACTACTGTTCAAAAGTTTGGGGTCACTTAGAAATGTCCTTATTTTTGAAAGAAAAGCACTGTTTTCTTCAATGAAGATAAGTTAATCGGAAATACAGTCTAGACATTGTTAATGTGGTAAATGACTGTTCAAGATGAATTGAAGATGACAAAACCCTTGTGCAATTATGTTAGCCAGCTGAAAGCTGATGTGCTGATTAGAGAAGCTATAAAACTGGCCTTCCTTTGTTGATCTGGAGCATCAGCATTTGTGTGAATCATACTCTCAAAATGGCCAGAAACAAAGACCTTTCTTCTGAAACTGAAACAGTCTATTCTTGTTCTGAGAAATGAAGGCTATTCCATGTGAGAAACTGTCAAAGAACTGAAGCTGTCGTAAAATATTGTACAAAGAAAAATACATATCTCAGACCAGCCAATAGAAAGCAAAGATCAGGGTGTAATCTTTCCTACATCAGATAGCTCTTGACTGAGAGACACTCACACGTCACTGTGAAGTGAAATAAGTAGTGCTGGGCAACGCATAAAATTTGTAATCGCGATTAATCATATGATTTTCTTGCGATTAATCTAATTGTTATGCACAAAATTGAATAATGAATTCTAAAGTAGTTTATTGCTCACTTTGATTTAAATGTACTGCTATATACACAAAAATGTAATAACATGTGGTTTGCAAACACTTTAAACAAATAAGGTGCTTTTTACCAGCAGTATTCCCTTTACACAGTAGCAATAAATGATTTCTTATAAATCTCAACTTCTCAAATTTTAAACCAAAGCTATTTGCCACTGCCAGGGCGTTACCTTTTATCTAGCCTGTTAAAACAAGTTACCATCAGAGTCCAGTTTTCATGGGATTTTTTTCTGAGCAGGTATCAGCAGAAACAGTTCAGTAGCAAGTATCCCTGTTACAGTGCGGTGAAGTGGTCCAGCACAAGCTGTACTGGGTGTGTTCCCGTGAAACTGTGGCGGTCGTGCTCGCCTCACGCACACGCCCGCCTGCTGCCGAAGTTGAATTGTCTTGAACTTTTTGTTCGTGACGCGCAGCACCAATCACTGGAAGAGAGACTGATCCTCGCTGTTTATGAATTTCCAGAATCTAAATAGTTATCAGGACATCAACAGGAGGGAATTCACATGGCAGAGAGTCCCCGCAAAACTAAATGCAGGCCTATCAGGTAAAGTTAGCTTATGTATAATTTTAATTTAAGTTAAAAAGGCTACGGCTGTGTAGCGCACAGAAGCCGTTGCCATGGTTACAATCCATAGAGCGCCTGCCGTTCACTCGCGGAGTGCGGTCTCCCTGTCTGTTCACCTGAGTGAACCTGCCGAACCTCTCCGCTGCTTGTTTGTGAGGGTTATTTGCAGGCTGATCAACATCCTACCTCTCCTGTGACCCATGGTTTGACTGTAGGCCTACGTGTATTCAGAGCCAGTGAGCAACGGACTTCAAAATAATAATTGTCGGCGTTAATTAATTAATTAATTAATTAATGCATGCCCAGCCCTAGAAATAAGTCAGTGGAAACAGGAGGGTTTATTTAAACACCAATCTGAATTCAGAGAAAATTCAGTGAAAATGTTAGACATTTTTCCAAAATTTGTGTAGTCTTAATCATTTATTTATTTCATTATTTCATTTAATCTTTCATTTCTGCCACATATTGAATATTACATTATGTTCACCAGAAGCTCACTTTTATTTTTAAATCTGATGTGACACGATGTTACTGCAATGTTTACATACTAATATTCATGCAATCTACATTAAGTGATATCAATATTTCACAGAGTCTCATACAGAAAAGGAAAAAAAGCAGGTTAAATCCACGAGCTCAATCATTGTCTTTCACTGTAGGTCAGCGATGACTGATAGCCGAACTAGCCTTCCTTAACATCCTGATAATTAGGAGATCCTGATCTCATCATTATAACATCTTATCTCGTAATTTTGAAATAATATTTTTTTATTTCTTTGCTGAATGCAATGCGCTTCCATAATCTTTTAACATTATGGATACAACATTTTTTTACATAGTTATTAATTAAAAAATCAATTATGTTTTGATCTAGATTTACCATTTGTATCCTTTCCTCTTTTATTTTTGTATCCTAACTGGGTATTTTTTGTGTAAACAGTGTCCAACAGGGCCGTTGTGACTCTCCAACCCAACTGGCTTCAGATCTTCAGTGGTGAGACGTTCACTGTCAGATGTGAGATCCAGGCAGGAGGAGACACTAAATGGACGTATGAATGGACACCAGACGAATTAAACAGACCTACAACAGACAATGAATACAGGATCATCAGAGCTACTGTGTCCCACAGTGGAGACTACAGCTGTAAGGGTAGAAGAGACTCATATTCCTCAACAGAGTGGAGTGATGTCATCAAATTGACAGTATCGTGTAAGTTGGACCGTCTGTCATCTGTAATGAAAATGTAAAATCTAAATAACGCAACAGAAAACTCTTATTTCTCCAACAATTATGTCGCTCTCTTCAGGTCACACAGTAACAAATGATGTTTGTTTTTTAATGTGTGAACAAAATAAGTGAAAAGGAGCCAGTAATCAGAGTACTGCAGCTTTTAAAATATAATCATTCACAGGGAAATTTACAGGAATGAACAACGAATATCAAGTAACTTATAGCTGTAACGATGGTGCAGTTTAACACTGTTCACCACAGCAAGAAGGTTCTGGGTGTGAACCTAACCTTTGGCCAACTGGTTGAGTTAACTTACAGATAATAGATCAGTAGATCGGATGTATGATACAGTTGTCTTCCAGAAAAACACAGTGAAAGTGTTCACCTTAATCTTCAACACTAAAACACAGGTTTTCGCAAAGGTCACAAATGTAGCATTCAGTAGTGCAGTGTAAAATTATCATGTAATTGATATTTTATATTTTTAAAGGAATTCATGGAGTTTCTTGGTTTGTTCAAAGCAGGATGCAAAAGAGTCTGAAGACTTGAGCAACACATGCTTTCAAGGTCTCAAAATTCAAGTATTTGCCTTTATGTGCTGCACTATTTAATAAGAACTAATTCACAGAGACAGTGATTCATTTCCTTTTTTTTTCCAGCACAGATACCAAAGGCTGAACTGAGCGCTGACAGGAGAGACTTTCCAGCAGGGGGCAGTGTGACCCTGAGCTGCTCTGTGAACCCGTCATCTGGTTGGAAATACTTCTGGTACAGAGGAGAGAAAACCTCTGAACCCCTGAACACACAAGATGCTCCCTTCATCTCAGATGGACAAATCAGTGTCTCACAGGGAGGACTCTACTGGTGCAGAGGAGGAAGAGGAGACCCAGTTTACTACACAGAGGACAGTGATGCAGTCAGTATTAGCAAAATTAGTGAGTTTGATTTGTTTTTGAAACATAATTTAAAATCCATAATTATTAATTGATAAAGAGATTACATTTTGCTATAGATTTACCATTTTGTCATTTTTGTATCCTCACTATGAATTCATGATCATGAACAGTCACAAACAGGGCTGTTGTGACTCTGCAACCAAACTGGTCTGAGATATACTCAGGAGAGACGATCAGTCTGAGATGTGAGATCAAGGACGGAGGAGACACTGAGTGGGAGTATGAATGGAAAACACCCAGCTCATACAAACCTTTAAAAGACAGTGAATACAGGATTAGATCTGCTTACTCATCCCACAGTGGAGACTACAGGTGTAAGGGCAGAATGAAAAGTGCACAGCAGTCTTCAACAGACTGGAGTGATCCTGTCAAATTAACAGTATCAGACAGTGAGTCACATCACATTTCTCTCAAAGTGAATATTATACAGTTCATTTAAAGGTTGTTACATGTTTTTATTTGTAAAAATCCCTCTCCAACAGATAGACCCCAGCCTGTCCTCACTGTGTCTCCATCCTGGCTGAGTCCTGGAGCCTCAGTAACTCTGAGCTGCAGAGTTAAAGATCCATCTGCAGGATGGAGGTTCTTCTGGTTTAAGGCTGTTCCCAAACTATCAGACTACTCCTACAGCCATGAGCTGCTACCTGGCAGCAGCAACGGGACTGAACAGGATTCCTACATCGTTCATGGACAGACACACACAGCAGGATATAAGTGCAGAGCTGGAAGAGGAGATCCAGTGTATTACACTTATTACAGTGAACCAAAGTTTGTCTGGTCTGCAGGTCAGTTTGTTTCTGTCTGTGCTTCTCAAGATGTTTTGTCTTCACCTCGGTTCATCCACTTTCTGTCTGTGACCAACACACAGTATCTTTAAAACTAACACTTATACTGACAAATAATTGGCTGTGTACATTCATGCTCCCCCAACAGAAGAAATGTATTGATTGTGGTGACCTTGTGATCTTTCCTCTCTCACCAGCATCAAGACAAACTTTCTGCTTTCCACCTTACTGGGTGATTT
>NW_025742403.1:3658-5394 GCF_021292245.1 Micropterus dolomieu | reverse complement strand
AACTGAATTTACCATACAGAATTGAATACGAGTGCAATCCAGATTTAGCTGCAGCCAGCTGACCGTGTGCTTCTCCCTATACCGCAGTTCTGTGTCCATGCATGCAGCAAACTGAAAGCACTGTCTGTCGGAGCGTCTACGTGAAAAGAGAAGGAAGACATTGCTGGTAGTATTGTCTTCAGAGTTGTTAAACACCTCAGCGCACTGAAGGAAGCCATCTGACTGTGTGAGGGGCAAGATCGTTGATGTCTGCAGGCAGAGTAGGAGCTCTCCTGTCTGACTGGTCCACCAATAGCAGAGAAGATGACCCCTTGTCAAGCACGTAAAGTTTGGTTCAGATGTGAGCATGTACACGTAAGTTACAACAACTTCCTGTGTCATGGCGAAGACTTGATCTCTGACGCCACACCACGGACACACCCATTGACGAAAACTCGCAAATAGCACAACTTTTCATCGTCCATGCCTTTAGAAGGCACAGCAGAAATTTGACGTCGATCCGACTAAATCCCTAGGAGGAGTTCGTTAAAGTACGAAGTGTGTAAATCATCCAAAAATGGCCATAAAATTCAAAATGGCCGACTTCCTGTTGACTTTAGGCTATGGGTTCTTGAGGCTTTTTTGTGCGTCTTGATACGATACATGTCCCCAGAAAATTTCGTACATGTAGGTTGATCGTGAACGAGGGGCTAATCTTTTCCTATTTCTAGGTGGCGCTAGCGAGTCATTTTGCCACGCCCATGTGCGAAACTTGTAGAATACGAAATTTTTCACCGGTTCTGACATGTTTGCTAATTTTGGTGAGTTTTCGAGTATGTTTAGGCCATGTCATTTGGGCCTACTTTGCAGAAGAAAAAAAAAGATTCCGAGCAAATTCAATAGGGACCTCGCACGGTCGTGCTCGGGCCCTAATTAAAGGGGCTATATGTAGTTTACTTAAATAAATCACTTTTGTTTTATTGCCTGTGTGAAGGGGTTGTAATCTCACATAAAAACGAGCCACTTGCCTGTTTTTTTTCCTGTTGCCTCTGACGGCCAGTACACCTGATCCTACGCAAACATTTTCTTCAAAATCCATTTGCTGTTACATTCAAGCACTTTCCGTGTACACAGCAACACCAGCGCAGCTAACAACATGTAGAAAACCAGAAAACGCCCGGCTCCCAAAACAAACTCCACATAAGGATAAAAACAACAATATAGTTCTATGTGCTGAAGCCCTTCAGGGCAAACAAGAATGAGATCGACTTTGAGTGAAAACACTAATAATAATAAATTTTATTTATAATGCACTTTACATTTCAGGGAAATCTCAAAGTGCACTGTCAACATCAGAAGGGCTTGAATCACGGAGAGCCCTCTGCTTTGTTTTGGAACTGACGAATAAGACAATAAGACAGAATTTAAGTATATTTATAACATTTATTGCCTATATCATAAGGTTGTAACGCCACCTAAAAATTGAGGCATTCACCAACTTTCTCAGTTGCTGTAACAGCCTGTATGGACCAGCAGTTTTCTATATGAAGGACTGGTCAGATTTCCTGCGAAAAGCTATGACGTTTATGTACGCAGTATTACAGCAAATCATGTGACACACAGTGTGATTTTGTGTTTTAGTTGGTTTAAACTAGATAATGTGAGCTTGCCTGCAATGATACGTGTGATTACTTTCACCGTCCACTTGATCAATACAACAAAATTGAAATAGGCCACAAGGGAACAAAGATGAAGAA
>NW_025742403.1:2167-3638 GCF_021292245.1 Micropterus dolomieu | reverse complement strand
CAAAATCCATTTGATGTTACATTCAAGCACTTTCCGTGTACACAGCAACACCAGCGCAGCTAACAACATGTAGAACACCAGAAAACGCCCGGCTCCCAAAACAAACTCCACATAAGGATAAAAACAACAATATAGTTCTATGTGCTGAAGCCCTTCAGGGCAAACAAGAATGAGATCGACTTTGAGTGAAAACAATGTCAACATCAGAAGGGCTTGAATCACGGAGAGCCCTCTGCTTTGTTTTGGAACTGACGAATAAGACAATAAGACAGAATTTAAGTATATTTATAACATTTATTGCCTATATCATAAGGTTGTAACGCCACCTAAAAATTGAGGCATTCACCAACTTTCTCAGTTGCTGTAACAGCCTGTATGGACCAGCAGTTTTCTATATGAAGGACTGGTCAGATTTCCTGCAAAAAGCTATGACGTTTATGTACGCAGTATTACAGCAAATCATGTGACACACAGTGTGATTTTGTGTTTTAGTTGGTTTAAACTAGATAATGTGAGCTTGCCTGCAATGATACGTGTGATTACTTTCACCGTCCACTTGATCAATACAACAAAATTGAAATAGGCCACAAGGGAACAAAGATGAAGAATAATGTTAGTACTGTTGGCGGTGTAGCACAGGCACAACCTGGAGAAGGAACTGGTCTAAATGACTGTATTTGTACAACATTAAATTGAAAGTATATTGTTAATTTAATAGTACACTAAGTTTTAGCTAAATAGTCAGCTAACGTTAGCCAAACCCACACGCTCCTTGAATTTTCCCTGTCGTCTTCTCTTACCGATCCCGCTGCTGGCGGCGCATCTCGCTCTTGTTTTTCAGGAACGGGGCTGTTCAAAGTGGCCATAGAGCGACCGGCAAACAGGGTTAATCCCGTTACTCCTGATCGCCACTCCGACTATGTTTTGGACGATTAACAATGAGGGTCCGGCGGGGTGGGAGATTACGGTCGGTTGTATTCCTAAATCATTTTCCGGTTCGCACGGATCAATTTTTTGGAGCGTTTAAGAGTGAAATAGGCGCTCGGTAGATCCCACCGCAGACACCCTGTACTAAGCTATAACAAGTTAGAGACCAATGCAGAGCATTTTGCTTGGACAAGGATTTAATGAATAAAACAACCCACAGAAATGAAACAGCTGTAACTGGAATTTATATTCATCTAGTGGTAAAATAAATAACGACCAATAATCGGTCTGGCCAAATATCGGCGCAGATATTCAGCATTTTTCCAATAATTAGCATCGGTCATTTTAAAAACAGATAGCCGTTATTAATTTTAAAAAATGTTCTCCTTTGGCTCTGCTGCAGCCGCCTCCCTGACTGTAATCACCGCTCTGTGTGCTCAGTGTCCCACAGTACCAGCAGCTACAAGCAGAACACGACCGATATATCTGCCAAACGAACATGTAAATAAACATGACCATGTATTAGTAATAGTAGCCATGTAGT
>NW_025742403.1:0-2147 GCF_021292245.1 Micropterus dolomieu | reverse complement strand
CTGACTGTAATCACCGCTCTGTGTGCTCAGTGTCCCACAGTACCAGCAGCTACAAGCAGAACACGACCGATATATCTGCCAAACGAACATGTAAATAAACATGACCATGTATTAGTAATAGTAGCCATGTAGTATTCGATGCATTCAACAGCAGCTCACTGTATCGTAGACAGCATGATTTAGAGCCAGACGTTTCTCGTAGCTTTAGTCAGAATTAAAGAGTGCTCACTTCACCTTCGGATCATCATTCAAATTGTTTGCGGAAGCTGGTAAAACATTCACAACCCAGCAGCAAAAACTGACTGACTGGACTCCGTGAGTTATCAGACTCGTTTTTCTGTACCATGATGTTTTGTTTTTGTTTGTGACTGAGAAACTGAACCAGGTTTATTCATCTTTTTTTGCTTTGACACTGGACTGAATATATTTTTGTGTTTTGGAAATTAACTGCCACTAATTTGTGTTTGAGATTGTTTGGTTTAAGTGTGCAGAAAACCCGAAGTGGAATTTTCAGTTGGATTGTGCTTTACTCTGCTATTGTGTTTTTGTGTGAAATCTTAAATACACCAACATTTTGTTTTGTGCTAAGCTTTTGAGTTTGTGGTGTTTCTTTCTTTTATGGTCATTCAGTGGGAGGGTGTACGTTCTTTTGAAATATCCTTTGTGACATTTGATTTAAAAACAGTTGACCAGTATCTCACTGCCAGGGGAGAGACCTGGCTGCCACCCCGAATAGTAATAATTAAACCTGTGCACTCGAACCGTCACAACATGCTTATTCTCTCTCACTCTTTACAGACAGCTGAAAAAGTTCCAGTAGCAAATATTTATTGATGTGAAATTGTTTACATGTTCACTTTGAGACTAATCTATTTTATTAACAATCCATTTAAGAAAAGGTTTTATAGCCCACATACATACCAGCTTTCAATATCAGTCTGTTCTAAGTCTGGTTTATACAGTAAAAGGTCAAACAGCGTTATCACCACATAGGCTCTATTTACTGAATGTCAAGGAATGGTACTTCTACTAAGTGCATTAAAATATTAAAGACTCTAAACGTTCATAAAATATATACTTCGAATCATTTATCACCATTGATGAAGCCCACAAAGACTATTGTAGTGTTTAAAAGCATTATTTGGAGGTGGATGCACTTCTCGAGAGGCAGGCAAAACTCGGCATAACACCGGCTCGCACGCCGATCAGCCTATTGTACTAACCTCAGAGCCACTGCCCTCAGTCTCGTCTGCCAATTTGTTCGTATCTCTGGCTTTCTGAATTTCAGACACTCGCCCATTCTGAGTCGTCGTTAGTAGCACGTCAGACATTTTCTTTTCTAACAACTGAACGATTCGCGCAGAGCTGGATGCCAGAGCTCGTGCACCGCGAACACTGACGTAAACAGTAACGTTACCTGTACTGCCGTAAAATAATAATCTTTATTTGTAGAGCACTTTTCAAAAACAAGTTACAAAGTGCTTACCATCAGAGTCACACCAAAAGGAGTAAATTGTTAAGTCTCACACACACACAAAGTATTAATTTATGATGTTGCGGCATTAATTAAATCCTACGAATGGACAAGTAAAAATTTAAGACCTTGGTAAACGAAATTTAATACTTTGGTAACTAAATTTAAGACTTTTTTAATACTTTTAAGACCCCGCGTGTACCCTGCTCAATGGTAACGTTACCTAGTTAGGCTGTGTGCTGTAATTCACTTGAAAGATATTTAATTAGTTTAATGATTTAATTAGGGTTAGGGTGTGAAAAATAATTGTGACTAGTTGACTAATCGAATAAATAATTAACAGATTAGTCAACCACGAAAATAATCATTAGTTGTAGCCCTAATATCCAAACATACATTATGTAGCTAAAGTTATCAGAACGTTGTTCCTGGTTTGCAGTCAATGGATCTTGAAGCGACGCCTGCGACACATCTGGCACCAGTTAATACAGCCACCACTTAAACCGTCACACCGGCCTGGTTACACTATAAACTGTAAAATCACAATTCTGATTATTCCGTTAAAAGAAATGTTAAGGTAGACAAAGACATTTGCTATTACCACGGACACAAAGTGATGTTTATTTGCACTTTATGTCTGTTTGATCCAGATGAAAGCAGCTGTAAATGTAAA
>NW_025742402.1:12380-14446 GCF_021292245.1 Micropterus dolomieu | reverse complement strand
GGAGAGGGACAGTAAAGACAAAGCGAGCATGCGGGGATGAAAGGAACAAAACGTTTATGTCCCAAAAACCTGTTCAAAATGAGAGACAGACAGGAAGTTAAAAAAAGTGAGCGTAAATCTTTGACTTACCATCTAGTTGTGACTGAGACTCTGAAAATAACAAAAAGAAACAGAAAACACTTTTGAAACAACAACTTTGTATTTATATGTAAATGTCTCAGGCTACATTGACATGTTGTATTTACATGGGTGGAAATTTGTGATCATCTGTAACATTTATTACTAAACTCAAACGCAAAGATTTTTGATTAGTGACACTTTAAACCTGGTCTTTCTTTTGTTGTTGTTGTTGTTCCTTTGCCCATCTCTAGTTTTCAGCAATAAATTTGATTTATCTCTCCTGTGCCTTGATTTTTCATCCCCAAATTCATTTTTATTTGTTAGTCCCATATCCCCTAGATGCCAGGGATATAACACAACTGAACTTACTGACAAATTTCAGCTCTGGATCAACTTAAATTTAATATCATTACTTTATTATTATTACTAATATTTACTTAATATGATAAAGTAACTTATGAACTTGCATGTTCTGCAAGTGGAAGATTTTGTGTCTGTTTCATGCTGGCTTGTCACTCAGAAGAGCAAATTGCAGACAGATTTTATAGGTAAAGCTTCATAAATTTTCCATAAAGTTTTGTACTTTTCATTGCACCAGCTTTGTAAAAAGTTTAAATAAATTCAGGTTTTCCACTAGTAGGTGATACTTTTTCCTCTAACAACTACCAGACAGCAGTTATTAGATATCAAACATGATTAGTTCAGGTGTGCACAGTGAGGAGGGTCCTTACCTTGTGTCAGGAGAGTCAGCAGAGCTGCCACACAGATCACTTTGTAGAAAGCCATAACTGTAAATGCATATCATCAGATCTGCACCACCATAAATAACCTTCTTCTCCCCTCCCTCTCACTTTCTGTCTACCTCCAACACTGACCTTACATGAATTGAGTTTATTTGGACAGGGACTCACTTGTTATCTGCCACTAAATTGTCTGTGAAGGTTCTCAGTCATCCAGGTCAAAGTTATCCAAGGAAGGTTATAATTAAGGACAACTGGACCTGGTTCAAGAGACTGGAAGATGTTTCATCCCTCATCCAAGAGACTCAGGGTTCCTGCAACATTTTTGAAGTCAAATTTAATGCTTTTTAAGACTTTTTAAAGACCTCAACAAATGTAAATTTAAGACCCCAACATTTGAAACCATTTCTTTGACAGAAAAAAAATGCACCTTATCTCTTTTAGTAGGCACTGCCATATTTGGCAGTTTTATTTTCACCCCAGGTGAATGATCTGAATGACCTGTCATTAAAATGCACTTTGGGTGATCAGATGGCCACATGAAAGTACATGTGTGAATCCAACAGAAACATATTGAGGACAGATTGTGATCAGATCAGTAAAACCACCTCAAGGACACCATGGCCACATGAATGCATCGTTGTCCATCCACATACAACAACTACTTGGGTGGAAATATGTCACAATCTTCTGCAAATAAAATCCAAAAGTCTGACAGCGCAGACAGGCGCCTAGACAGTCTGTCCATTCAGTGTTGTGCACTGTGCTCAAACAGTGCCGATTATTGATCATGCTCATGTTTTTGGTGAACTGATGATGCTCATTTATGAAGGTGAACTAGGGCTGGGCAATGAAACAATAGTGATAATTATCGTGATCAATAACAACATAAAAAATGTTCAGTAAATATTTGATTTAATTTATTTGAATCACGAACGAATTAGCACGTTCTTTTCTATTAAGATGACTATTTTGTTGAGGACTGAATAAAGATTTTATCAAATTTTACTCTCTGTTTTGAATGTTCTACCTCAGATTTGTGAAGTAATCCACTGTTTGATACCAGGCTGCTGTTTAGCATCAAGTGTTTATCATGTTGTGACCATAAATAAAAGTTTAAAAGCACAATTAACCATCTGGTTTCTTCAGCTTTCACTCAGGAGCAAAAATCAGCCTTTAAACCTATAATGATTTGACATTTAAAGT
>NW_025742402.1:0-12360 GCF_021292245.1 Micropterus dolomieu | reverse complement strand
TGGAGGTTTTTAAGAAGGGCCTAAAGACTTTTTTATTTCAAAAGGCCTTTTAACAGTCATGGTTTTAAATTTTTTGTTACGGTGTTTTATTGCGATTGTTAATTTCTGGAACTGTTTTTAACCCCTTGTTGTTGTAGCACTTTGAGATTTCCCTGAAATGTAAAGTGCATTATAAATAAAATTTATTATTATTATTATTATTAAAAAATGTTCAGTAAATATTTGATTTAATTTATTTGAATCACGAACGAATTAGCACGTTCTTTTCTATTAAGATGACTATTTTGTTGAGGACTGAATAAAGATTTTATCAAATTTTACTCTCTGTTTTGAATGTTCTACCTCAGATTTGTGAAGTCATCCACTGTTTGATACCAGGCTGCTGTTTAATATCAAGTGTTTATCATGTTGTGACCATAAATAAAAGTTTAAAAGCACAATTAACCATCTGGTTTCTTCAGCTGTCACTCAGGAGCAAAAATCAGCCTTTAAACCTATAATGATTTGACATTTAAAGTGAAGTTTTTAACATTTTGGCCTTGTCGCCCTGCCCTAACTCATACACTGCTGTTAAACTCAATATAAACTACTAAAACAACAGAAAAGAGTAGCCTACACATAAAGAAAGGTAGCAAGTAAACGATCCCGGACCGAACTCAAGTTTCACTTTCACTTACGGCCGAGCTGACACACAGGCGCACCGCTAAAGGGAGAGGTGAACATGGATAATCCATGGAGGAAACTAATCACAGTATAAGACACACTTCAGAGAGTTATTTTAATCTGTGATGATAGATACTTTTTTGTACCTGCGCAAATGAAAGGAGGATGTGATGTACAGTTGTTTGAGCAAGACAGAACCATAGGTTCTTCCTCCAACCTCTTTAACTTGTCTCTCAATCTTGCAGCCACGACTGACGATAATATGACAGGCAGCCAGACGTCAAAAGTCTGCAGCTAACGTAAACGTAACTATATTAATGTCAGAGTATCGCATTGTTAAATACAAAAAAATCATCCAAATACAGGCTAATTGGGCGTTTTAGGTGACTGTGCATGACAATTTCCCCACCAGCCTTAAACGCATCATTGGCAAATTTAATACCTACAGCAGATTTACGGTTAATTTAAGACAATTTAAGACCTTAATTTAAAGTCTTAATTGAGACTCTTTAAGGAGCTGCAGGAACCTTGAGACTTATTCTCTTCAGACTGACTGGTAGGGAAATTCAGCTATTTACAGTTTATTTCTGCTGACACACGTTTTCCTTTTTTAAGAACTCTACACACTGCATTCAAAATGCCTAAACACATCTCAAATGCCTAAACACATCTCAAAATGAAGTATTAGCATCAAATGGTAAATACTTTTTTCATATTAGTACATTTTTGGATATCATGCACACACTGCTGTTCTAAATCTAAAGCTTCTTGGTCTTTCATAGGCTTATACATTTCCATACAATGTCCTAGAGTGAAAATAGCTGAGAGGGGTTGAAAAGTACACTGTAAACACGAATGCAATGTTGAAACAGAAAATAGCACAGTGTTGTTTACAGCATACAAGAAAAGAAATCGTCTCAGGTTACGTATGTAACCCTTGTTCCCCGAGAAGGGGAACGAGACACTGCATCGGAATCGCCTCTGGGCGTTATGAATGAAACTACTTCAATTCTATTGGTGTTGCTAGAACAGTAGCGTGTGACGGCGTAACTGACTCGCATGTACTCGCCCACTGAAAATTTGCTTACTGTATAAATAGCGGTGTCCTCACTGCTCAGCATCCAACCACCCCTTCAGCAGACACCTGAACTGTCCTGACCCCGTACTGGGACGTCCAGCACAGTCAGTGTAAAAAATGTTTTCCGCAACAACTGGTAGTCTATGGTAGACACCAGTCTCTTTCTTTACAGATCGAACCTGCAAGCACAGATCCTGAGAAGGAGGCCGTTGTGCAAATCTCCTCGACGTTCATCCCGCTGAAGAGGGCCGTTGACAGGGCGCACAGCTCACTCACCCTCTTGGCAGAGGTGAGAGCCAGTAACAAGGCTGTCTTGAGAGATAGCATCTTCAAGGAGGACTGTTCTAGGGGCTCGTAGGGGTTTGACCTCAGAGCCTCTAGTACCAGTGGCAGGTCCCACTGGGGTGCGGAGACACGAAGCACCGGTCGGTGTCTCCTCACACCCTGCAGAAAACACTTCACAAGGGGGTGGGTAAAGACAGGTCTGTCGCCAAACCCCTCATGACAAGATGAGATAGCTGTCGCATACACCTTAATGGTTGAGTGTGACAGTCTCTTCTCTATTAGGCCCTGTAAGAAGGAAAGGATGGATCCCACTGAGCAGGTTATGGGATTCATTTCCTTCTCGATGCACCAGCGCTGAAAGCCCAGCCACTTAGCTTTGTAGCAGGAAGTGGTGGTGCCTGCCCTGGATGGTATGTACCTGCGGACATGGCTGAGCAGGGAGAGCAATAATTTTTTTCAAAAGGGGCCATTTTATTAACTGATTATAATCAAACACACAAGTTACAATTAACACTCCAGGTTTTATAAATGTTATTTATTTAATTTCATGATGTTGAAGATGGTCGACAACAATTTTAAACAAGTTTAAATTTCTTGGTACAGTACATCGGGCCTTGTGAAGTTATAAATGCCATTTCTCTATTTTCTGCCATTTTAAAGACAAAATGAGTAATCAACTAATAGAGAAAATAGTCCAATCAAAATTAGAACCACACAACTTCTGGTAATACTTAAACCAAACCAATTAAACATCCTGTGAAAGGACAAAAGAGGAGAACAGGAAAGGTAAGATGGACAGCAGCAGAGGAACCAAGAGGGGAACAAGGTGAAGGTGACGAAGCCCGTAATCTTTACAGTACATGTAAAAATTGCAAAAATAAATTTTCACCGTCACTTTGGATATTCCCCCATCCGGTGACACGCATTTATCAATATAAAATGAATCAATAACTGTTCCTAATTAATTTTAGTAATTTTATTACAGAAATTGCAAAGAGTTGTCTGTTTCCAGCTTCACTGATGAGGATTTACATGATGATGAACTGTTGTTATTTTTGGCTTTTAGACTGTTGGTCCAAATCTTTTAGAGTACATCGGGCTGTGGACGTTTTAAAAAGACATATTTCTCTATTTTCTGCCATTTTAAACAAACAGACAAAATGAAATATTTGACTCCAGGAGATTATTTTTGCTTATTTTAAGTAAATGTGACCAATTTGTGCTAAAAATGTGACCACAAGACAGAGAGAAAGGGATTTTCACTCCATCCCGGTGAATTAAATCATCACTAAACTTTCTATGAAAGGACAGAGAAGGAGACGAGAACAGGGACGATGGACAGCAGCAGAGGAACCGAGAGGGGAACCAGGCGAGCGGCTCCAGAGCCCGGCTGATTGGTGCTGATCTGGCTGTTGATCCAGGACTGATACTGGGACACTCGGGTGTAGACTCCTGGGACATTAGGCAGGGCACAGCCTTGATCTGATCCAAAACTCACCACTCCAGCCTGGACCCAGACAGAGCCGTTTTTGGTCACCAGCGGGCCGCCTGAATCCCCCTGCAGACATCAGACAGGTCGGTTATACTTCATACTTCTGCTCTCAGAGGGAAATACTGTCCTTTTTATTCACCAGAGTCAGATCTAATGATTAGTGCAGATTTAAACATGTGTGTTATCAGTTGATGGAGGAGTGTTTTGCAGACAGACTCACATAGCAGGAGTCCTTTCCTCCCTGAGTCACACCAGCACAGATCATGTTGTCTGTGATTTTACCACGGTAGGTAACATTACAATCACTGTTGGACACGATGGGAACGCTCACCTCCTACAGCTTCTCTGGGAAAGGAAGTGGAGCTGAAAAAGAAGAAGGAGATATTAATGTTGGGTCTGTATTTTGTCTTTGTGTCAACAGTGTGTGTCTCACAGCCTGATCTTGTGGTCAAGCAGTCCTTCCCTCTTTCCTCTGTGTTAAGGTTTGTCCAGATAAGATATACAAGACAAAGGGATTTGGCCCCACATAAACCGTCCTGCAGCCCAAAATGCTCTCTAGAGCACCACATTTGGACAACAAATGTACCATTTCCTCCTGTTTGACAGAAACTACAGCGAGCAGCTGTTTTAGGAAATAACTGAACCTTTTTAAACATGAAACTATATATCTGTGAAGATTTACGTCTTCAGGAGGAACCAATGGGCTCGGAGCTGAGAGCAACAGACAGGAAGTCAGACAGTGTTGAGAGACGGACTGACATGTTGCTGGTTTGAGTCTTTTCATGGAATTTGTTGACAGTAAGAAAAATACAAAACATCAAGGCCTTTTCCTTTAAAGGTTCAGTGTGTAATATTTCTGAGGGTCTGTTGACAAAAATGCAATATAAGATCCATATCTATGTTTTCTGTGGTGTGTAAAGACCTTACATAATGAACCGTTATGTTTTTTATTACCTTAGAATGAGACATTTATATTTACATCACCGCGGGCACCCCCTTCCATGGACGTCGCCAACTTGCATCGTCATGTTTCTACAGTAGCTGAAAACGGACAAACAGGCTACAGATTGCGTTTCGTCACTACGTTCTTCTTCTTCTTCTGGTGGAATTCAGGCAGTGCAGAGATCACTGTGTTGAACACGTTCGTTAGAAGAAGAAGAAGTAGTAATAATATACTGCAGCGGTCTGCAAATACGTTTTACAGCAGAGCAATATTTTCAACCATTAGATGGTGGATGAGAATATAAGCCATGATATTGACTTGACAATTTTTTTGTCTCTCTTCAACAAATGAATTCTGCAGCAAATGTTTCTCAGATCACGGCGTGTGCTGCACTGTTTGTGTTTCGGTGTTTGATCTGCATTTTCCATGTTATCTGTCAGTGGCCAAGTCACAATAATGGTTTTACTGAATAATTACATAATAATAAGTACATATAATTTCTTAATAAATATACCTAAAGAAACCTCATTTCTTGACTGGCTACTCTCTGCTGTCTCAGAAGAGACACCTTTTGTGCTGTGTCAGACACCGTAGCTGTCGTACGCTCTTCGAAAGGTTAGGGGGCAGTGGTAGACTGGACAGATGGTTGCAATTCACAACCCTCACCACTAGATACCACTAAATCTTACACACTGAGCCTTTAAACATTATTATAAATGGCCCTTAAGTGTAAAGGTCAGCCTTGTTGACTTTGACCTGAGGCAACCAAAAATCAGTGGACAGGCTCAGTGGTTTCTATTTCATGCAGCCCTGGTTCCTGCTGTAAAAATCCCATTCATCTTTCACATAGACGATGTTTGGCGAGTTTGTGGATGGATGGATGGACATGAAACTCTCCTGTTTAAATCATCTGTACAAAAGATGAATAACTGTAAGAAAATATCCATACGTCCATTTTCTGCCTCTGATCTACAGCAGGGTCTCAGGGCAGCAGGCTCAGCAAGTTCTGTGATCCATTACTGAAGTAAAAGTCCTGCATATAACATTTTACTTCACTAAAATCACAGAAGTATAGTGAGAAAGTTCCAAAAGTGATTTAGCATTTTTCTGGTTTACTTGGACTTTTAATTACGTCATCTTGTCACCCATGAATGTGTGGTGTCTTGTGGTGTCGTCGTTTGCAAAACACAACAATACAAACTGAATTAATCCAGACAATCATTCACTATTAACAAAACATTTTAAAATGACTGTCAAATAAATTTAAATTCTCACTCCAAGTTTGGATGTTCCCCCATCCGGTGACCCAGCAGATCGTCCCGTTGTTAAAGACGCTGCCGTCCACCGCCAGACACACGGGTCTGATGTAGTCGGTGAAGGTAACAGGTGAGGACAGCTTCAGCAAGGCTATGTCGTTATTGTTCGTGGTGGTGTTATAGTTGGGATGCTGGATGATCTGGGACACAGTCCGGGACATCCCGTTTGTATTCGACAAGTCTAGGGTGTCAAGACCGAGGTGAACGGTGAGACCGGGTGCGGCGCTGAGAAGCAGAAAAGACAACATGTTTAAATATGTGACAGATACTGGTGCTGTCTGTGTGTGAATTTTAAACAAAACTGTGTTTAAATAAGTGACGTATACTGTGCGAGACAAGAGATGTAGTTCATCGAGCGGTTTCACACTAAACTAAATGTTACTGTTTTACTACAAACTGCGATTTTCTTGACTTAAATTATTTTATTTACAAACATCATGTGTGTAATTCAGGACACAATTCAAACAGAATGAAAAACATGGTTCTTGACTACCACAGGCTGCATATTTTTCTGAAATAAGGTCCCAGTGGGCAGAATAGAGGGACTTGGCTCCCTCTGAGCAGCAGCCTCTTCACTTGTCTTATTGTGCTTATTTTGTTTTTTATTGCTGAAAAAAAAAATCCTCTTGTGGAAAAAGAAAGAAAAAATGGTTTTAATGTGGTTTACTGCGGCACCCTGATTGCAATTTTTCTTTGTTGCTATACAAGTTCACTGTGATTGTACAGGTGAAGTCATGTGACAGGATTAGAGCTCACCTCTCAAAACAGCTAGCAGCAGTCAGGACCCACTGGTTGTTGATCAGGGAGCCTCCACAGAAATGAAATCCGTTCATCTGCAGACTGGCCTGCCAGGGCCACGATCCTACAGGAGCATCCGCCCCTCCTACAATCCTGGTGTTGTGCGGCGCAGTGCCACAAACTGGAGGGAAACAGAATTTCATGTACATGTTGCATAGGTATAGTTTACATTAAGGGCCCCGAGGCTCTGGAACAGCCCGAGGAAATCAGGTCTCTTCATAAAACATCTTAAAACTTTTATAGGAGAGCCTTTCCTGATTTAACTTGAATTTATATTATTAATATTTTTGTTTTACCTGTATTTTAATTCCTTAAAATATATTTTTCTTGTTTTTATCTGTTTCTTCTTGTTTTATGTGTTTGATGGTTTTTACAACTTGTGTATTTTCTGCTCTTGTAAAGACACTTTGTAACATGGACTTTGAAAAGGCTCAATAAATAAAGATCATTATTATTAAAAAGATAAAATGCTGACACCTGCTGCTAACATTTAGCATGTTGCTTGCTGCTGGAAGCACAGCAGAAGCTGATGTAAGATTCAGAGGTTTTCTGTTGAAGTTCCGGACAGGAAGTTAGATAAAAGTCAGAAGATCACCAAAGTTACTAGGACACATCCTGAGGAAGGTCTGAACCACACATCATCACAATTTAACCCACTTCAGTGGAAAGACAGTATTTGACTCTTATGGAGCTTCAAAAGTGCAACTAAAAGCTGCTTTTCAAACCTGGACTGGATTCATTTTGAGGGTTCAAAAGTTTTGAACTCAGAAGAAAACAGTAATCCAATGAACAAAAGAAAGAATGAGGATAGAACTCACCATCCGACTGGGCCTTGCTTCCTGCAGGAGAGACACAAATAACAATACATTTAGTCACAGGAAACTGTCTGCTTGTTTGAGTGATGATAATCTTCATGAATCTAAGATGGTTTTGACCGACATATTTACATTTCTGAGAACAAAAGCGACTGATTCCTCCTGTGTTCCTGAGGCCCCATCTGCATCTTTTAAATGCAGAACTTTTGCTCCGTTTCCACCTCCCGTCCAGACTAAAACAGAGAAGTATGAAAACGCTGCTGACCCATTTTCATTTTTAAACTCCGGGGTAGAGTTTTAGTGTGGACAGGCGAAAACAGAGGACTGTAAAAACGATGATACAGATGCTCACATTTGGCTTCCTGATTGGCTCTAATCAGTCATGCAAAGCAGAAACACGATGCTACTGACAGAGTTCTAGTTTTGTTGTTTTTATTCAAATATATTGTACTGTGTAAATAACACTTACACACTTGTACTGTTTATGTCGCCGTTTACTTTGCGATGACTTCCAGTCTGTTTTCCGCCACAGTCGCTTTGTACTCCCGTGTTACTTTCTGTAACAGTTCCACCTCATTGTTGGTCCATGCAAACAAATCTCTGCTGTGGTTCTTCATCTGCATTACTTTCTTCTTTTGTCAAATCTTCTTCAACTGCAGATTAGACCATCTGCTTCACATTTACTCCAGCATGCGCATGCCCAGTGTACGTAAACAGTCACCAGATGTGCATTTTCAGTCGTTTTAATAATGACCGATGATCACATCTGAGACGCAAAAATTTAGTCTCCTGTCAGCACACAGAGTCAAACTGCCAGTTCTTCTTTTCAAGTGAAGAAACCCCTACAAATGGTTCAGAATGCAGCAGCACGTCTGGTTTTTGATCAGCCCAAAAGGACTCATGTCCCTCCATTACTCAGCGACCTCCACTGGGTCCCTGTGGCCCCCCCCCCGAATCATGTTTAAATCACTAATGCTGCACACAGAGTGACTGCTGGGTCTGCACCATCTACCTAAACTCCATAATACAAGCCTACGTTCCTTCTGGGCCACTGAGCTCCTCCAACGAACGCCGCCTGGCTCTGCGATCCCTACACACAAAGCAATCTCAGTCCCTGTTCTCATCTGTGACACCATGATGGTGGAACAAGCTACCACATGCCGGCAGAGCAGGGCTTCCCTCTCTAACTTCAAGAAGCTCCTGAAAACACCCCTAAAATGCAAATCCAGACCGGGACAGCTAGATGGCTGCCCCAGACAGCAGGAGGTGACCAACTATCCGCTGATGTTGGAGGAGATGTCAGTAGGTAAGTAAAGCCTTCAATTTTGTATCAATCCGTGCAAAAACTTAAGAAAAATGCGGAGAAGCAGCAAACAACAAATGCCAGCGTCCTCTCCTGCTCCTTGTCCTCCAGAAAGACAGAGACATCCTAATAATGTTATGGATGTAATATCATCCCTGCTGGGTCAGCATTCATGCAGGCATGATTTAGTCTTCCCTCTTTTGTCATGTTCAAAGGGAGAGAACAGAAGATTTGGTCAAAAAGAAATTGTTAAAGTTACTGACTGGTGTTGCATGTTTTTGAGTCATTTTATAAGCAGTCGCTTGTTTTATCTTAAATAAATAAGTAAGAACGTAAAAGTAAGTGCCAATAAAATCACTTTATTTTATTTAACATTTCTTGTTGCAAGCTGTTTTTTAAAACCTTTTTAACAAATGCTTTTTAAAAGGTGAGGGTCCAGGCTGGCTGGGATGTTGTTATTTATGTGCTGAAGAACCAGTTTCTCAAAGCATGTATGGGGGTAAATTGATGTCAACATCATGGTAAAGACAGACCAGGAGTCAAAAATACATACAAGAATTTGTGAACACGATCCACAAATAGATTCTATATCTACAAACAAACTCTTCATTGTCCACAAATAGAAATCAGTGACTTGTACTTACCAGAATTTGAATGAATACAAAATGATTTGTCTGTGTGTGAGGGTCATATTCAATTTGTAGATTGTTTTCAGAATTTTTACTACGACCATGTAAACTGCTCTCGCTATCCCATGTGGTCTGGATTGCAGCACGCTGAGCGCAAAGAGAGACAATATAAGAAAGACAAACAGCTCTTTGAAAAGTCCTGAATAGAATTCTATGGGGAAAGCCCGTAACACTAAAGATAGCGGTTGTATGCACATTTCCTGCCCCTCCTGCACGCAAGTCAATCGTGTTCTTTTAAACAACCGAGAGGTGAACCATATTATGCCAATTTTATAGTGACTACAAAGAAGCACTCTGGATAGAGCCATATATGAAATCTATGTCGTGAAATCTTGAGCATGCGCATTAGAAGTATAACCTGCAGGAAAAAACACTTTTTAAACCATATTTTAGGGCAAAGTCATCATACTTTTTTTTTTACTGGTTACTGATTATATACATGCAGATTTTATGACCTGTGAAAGTGCAGTTACAGATCTCTCCCCATTGATTTAGGTAGGGGCCTGATCATGTTACTCCGAAATAACTGCTGCTGACTTGAAACCAGTTTCTCCCGCAGACTCTCTTGTACTGTGTAATTACAAATAATTGTTGTCTATTTATTGCTTAGTTGTTAGTGTGCGTAGTTTTTGAGGTTTATTAGAGCCGTCTTGTAAGGTTATGGTAGATTTCTGCCAATAGAGAGCGCTCTTTACAAATGTTTCAGCTCTTATTTTGAAAGGCTTATTGAGGCATTACTTTACCAAAGAGAGTGTGAATGTGATCTACATTTATCGTAAAGACACTTTAAAAAATTTAAATGCAAAGCCTGCCCTTCAACAATCTTGTTGTTGAGTGTAGGCTGACCACACAGTGAGGAGAGGGACAGTAAAGACAAAGCGAGCATGCGGGGATGAAAGGAACAAAACGTTTATGTCCCAAAAACCTGTTCAAAATGAGAGACAGACAGGAAGTTAAAAAAAGTGAGCGTAAATCTTTGACTTACCATCTAGTTGTGACTGAGTCTCTGAAAATAACAAAAATAAACAGAAAACACTTTTGAAACAACAACTTTGTATTTATATGTAAATGGCTCAGGCTACATTGACATGTATTTACATGGGTGGATTTTTGATTAGTGACACTTTAAACCTGGTCTTTCTTTTGTTGTTGTTGTTCATTTGCCCATCTCTAGTTTTCAGCAATAAATTTGATTTATTCTTGAACCCATCGCTCCTGTGCCTTGATTTTTCATCCCCAAATTCATTTTTATTTGTTAGTCCCATATCCCCTAGATGCCAGGGATATAACACAACTGAACTTACTGACAAATTTCAGCTCTGGATCAACTTAAATTTAATATCATTACTTTATTATTATTACTAATATTTACTTAATATGATAAAGTAACTTATGAACTTGCATGTTCTGCAAGTGGAAGATTTTGTGTCTGTTTCATGCTGGCTTGTCACTCAGAAGAGCAAATTGCAGACAGATTATTTAGGT
This sequence comes from Micropterus dolomieu, assembly GCF_021292245.1. NCBI lineage: Eukaryota > Metazoa > Chordata > Actinopteri > Centrarchiformes > Centrarchidae > Micropterus > Micropterus dolomieu. Next base: position 1,493 of record NW_025742402.1, on the reverse strand, counting down.
AAAGCTTCATAAATTTTCCATAAAGTTTTGTACTTTTCATTGCACCAGCTTTGTAAAAAGTTTAAATAAATTCAGGTTTTCCACTAGTATGTGATACTTTTTCCTCTAACAACTACCAGACAGCAGTCATCAGATCTCAAACATGATTAGTTCAGGTGTGCACAGTGAGGAGGGTTCTTACCTTGTGTCAGGAGAGTCAGCAGAGCTGCCACACAGATCACTTTGTAGAAAGCCATAACTGTAAATGCATATCATCAGATCTGCACCACCATAAATACCCTTCTTCTCCCCTCCCTCTCACCTTCTGTCTACCTCCAACACAAACACAACTGTCCAATGACACACCTGACCTTACATGAATTGAGTTTAATTGGACAGGGACTCACTTGTTATCTGCCACTAAACTGTCTGTGAAGGTTCTCAGTCATCCAGGTCAAAGTTATCCAAGGAAGGTTATAATCAAGGGCAACTGGACCTGGTTCAAGAGACTGGAAGACGTTTCATCCCTCATCCAAGAGACTCAGGGTTCTTGCAACATTTTTGAAGTCAAATTTAATGCTTTTTAAGACTTTTTAAAGACCTCAACAAATGTAAATTTAAGACCCCAACATTTTGAAACTATTTCTTTAACAGAAAAAAATACACCTTATCTCTTTTATAGGCACTGCCATATTTGGCAGTTTTATTTTCACCCCAGGTGAATGATTGTTTACACCTGTCATTAAAATGCACTTTGGGTGATCAGATGGCTACATGAAAGTACATGTGTGAATCCAACAGAAACATATTGAGGACAGATTGTGATCAGATCAGTAAAACCACCTCAAGGACACCATGGCCACATGAATGCATCGTTGTCCATCCACATACAACAACTACTTGGGTGGAAATATGTAACAATCTTCTGCAAATAAAATCCAAAAGTCTGACAGCGCAGACAGGCGCCTAGACAGTCTGTCCATTCAGTGTTGTGCACTGTGCTCAAACAGTGCCGATTATTGATCATGCTCATGTTTTTGGTGAACTGATGATGCTCATTTATGAAGGTGAACTAGGGCTGGGCAATGAAACAATAGTGATAATTATTGTGATCAATAACAACATAAAAAAGTGCCTACCTCTACCACTGCCTACCTCAGTGAACTCCTCACCCCACTCACCACCTTAAGAAACCTCCGCTCCTCCACCTCTACCCACTGCCTGCACCAACCAAGGACTAAACTCTCCACCATGGGAGACAGGGCCTTCCAGGCAGTCGCCCCACGGCTCTGGAATGCCCTCCCAGAGCCCCTAAGGGCCCCACAAACTCTGGAGGTTTTTAAGAAGGGCCTAAAGACTTTTTTATTTCAAAAGGCCTTTTAACAGTCATGGTTTTAAATTTTTTGTTACGGTGTTTTATTGCGATTGTTAATTTCTGGAACTGTTTTTAACCCCTTGTTGTTGTAGCACTTTGAGATTTCCCTGAAATGTAAAGTGCATTATAAATAAAATTT
>NW_025742401.1:10390-12164 GCF_021292245.1 Micropterus dolomieu | reverse complement strand
CTCCACACAGAAACGCAGACGACCAAGGTTCGAACCCTGGACCTTCTTGCTCTGAGGTGACAGTGCTAACCACTGCACCACCGTGCTGCCCTGCTTTTAGGTATTGTTAGTTTTTTTAGGCCAATTTAGAATCTATATTATAAATATGTTTTATGATGTAGGGGAAGCCGGATCACCTGGAGCGAACCCACGCAGACACAGGGACAAACATACAAACTCCACACAGAAACGTAGACAAAAATCCAGCTCTACACAAAAAGAGTCAGGCCCAGGAATTGAACCAGCACCTTTTTGTGTGAGGCTGGAGTTTCATCCCTGCCCTTTTTTTTGCTGTTTTCAGCAAAACTTTTCATTGAGCTCCTGGACCTCTTGTCGAAGTACGTCATTTCGTCGGCCCATGGCATCTTTTTCCATTGTCAGCGATTTATTCATGACCTCCAGCATTTGTTCACTTTGTAGTCTGGCGTAGAGCTCTTTAACCTCGAGTTGTAATGTGTAGTTTTGTTGGCTCAAGGCTTCATTTTCTTCTTTCATGACATTATTCTTGTCTACCAAAGCTTGTTCCTTTACAAGCCTTTTCTCCACCTTCTGAATTTCTTTTTTCAGGATGTTATTTCGCTGAGTTAGATTTTTTTTCTCTACTTTCAATTCTTTATATGTTTCCTTTATGACGGTTTTGTTTTCCATCTCCTTAATACACTGTTTCATTTCTTGATGGAGTTCATCGTTGTGTTGTCTTAAGGCTCCAATCTCCTCTTTCAGTGGACCAAACTTGCCTTCATAGACTGGCATGCTATCACGCTTTGAGTAGAGCGAACGAAGTTCTTTAAGAAGCTCATTTTGTTTTGCAGAAACAGCTTTTTTTTCTGATTTCAGGGCTTTATACTTGTCCTTCATGGCTTTTCTGTTCTGGATCCTTCTGGTAAAGGTCTGAATGAGTAGTTGGAGGTCTTCATTTTCTTTGCGCATAAATTCCACGATGTGCAACTTCTCCCTATACATGACACTGAACATCTTTTGATCTTCATAATCTTTGTAGAGCTTCTGCCGTTGTTCTTTCAGTGCAGTGTTCTCCTGGCTGATGGACACATTTGACAATTCCATTTGATCAATAATTTCCTGCAGAGCCTTTTCATTACGGAGATCTTTGGCTATCTCCTGAATCTCTTGTCTCAGGTTGTCCTTTTGCTGGCTAATCGCCGCATTCTCTGCTTTCAGTTGATCATACATTTCATCCAAAGCATTTAAATTTCTGCACTTTTCTTTGAGCTCTTGGATCTCCTCTTGTATGCTGTAATTTTGGAGCCTCATGACCTCAGTTTCCTCCTTCATGACCTTACACATTTCCTCCAAAGCTGGTTCATTTTTGAGTTTTTCCCTGAGCTCCTGAATTTGTTGTTGCAGTGCCCCATTTTGCTGGCTTGCTGCTAAGTGCTCTGCTTTGATGTTCTTACACTTCTCATCCCAGGCTTTGTCAGGTCGCATCTGGTTTAGCTGCTGAAGTTCTTTTCCCAAAGCTTCCTTGGCTATTAAAATGGCTTCTTTTGCCACTTTCATAGCGTTGGGCACTGCATCCAATTGTTTTTGAGTTCGGCTAATTTCATGGTGCTCTGCCAGTTGTTTTTTCTGATCTTGTTTCGGATACCTTTGCAGTTGGATATTAATGCCTTCAAGTTGTTGAATGACTGCTTCTAAGTCCATATCCATTTTTCTGGGCTCTGTACACGAAGCTCAGTTGTAAATGATCCAGATATTAGATTGAAGAGTTGAAGTA
>NW_025742401.1:0-10370 GCF_021292245.1 Micropterus dolomieu | reverse complement strand
GGAATGCTGAAGATGTCATAAAGTACAGGCAGTGACATCACATTCCCCTCAGACTGGTGTTTATGACATCATCAACATTATGACATCGTCAGAATTCTGACTGATAAAGTACAGGAAGTGACAGAACCTTTCACACAGCATGGTGTTTATGACATCATCAACATTATGACATCATCAGAATTCTGATTGATAAAGTACAGGAAGTGACAGAACATTTCACACAGCATGGTGTTTATGAAATGGTAGAAAGACAGAGGATCGTGGTGATCAAATTTGAATCTACACATTTTTATACACAGAACATGTCCTCCTCTTGTCTACGTTTTCTTACATAAGAAGCAATCAATCACTCCCAAAATTTGGAGGCAATACTATTATCCAACTGCTGGAACACAAACCTCCTCACACATTAACCCTTTTTGATCTGCCCTGTCCAAACCTCCCAGAGAAGTTGATGACACACATCCTAGCAACTTTTCACAACATACCTCAACACAGAATGAATCATCAAACATCCATCAATGGTCAATACCTAGGATGTATCTACAGACTGAAATGCTTATGATTTAAAGTACAAGCTGATTTTATGATACAAATAATTAAACATGCAAACTACAACTTCTTTCTCCCTGTACATCAGTTCACAGTTTATTTTTACCTGTATATGTGCTTTTATGTGTTAGTTTCAAGCTGGCAGTGAAAGCACCGATGTCGGTCGACGGTCGACAGATGATGGCAGTCTGTGTGAATGTGGAAGTTCTTCTGTCTCAAAACACCTGCCTGAAATTAATTATGACCCACCCCTAAGGAAAAAATAACATTTTACATATCGATTCTGTCCTTACATGTCGTACTCCATGAATCCTTGCATTTGGACCAGAAGAAATGTAGTAAAAACTGGAAATTCACGATACTGTAATTTAGAGATTTATAAAAGTGAAGTTGAGTCGATCAAGCAGAGGCCTTTCTTTTCCATTTAGTTCCCAAAATCTCTGCATGTGCCAAGAAAATTTTTCTCTTTTAATATCTTAATATAACATAGACTACCCCTGGCAAAGCTTTTATTATTTCTGTTCTGTATACTTCTTTTTTTCCCACTTTATTTCTCTTTTTGCAATAAAGATTCAAGGAGAGAGAAAAAAATCAGATTATTCCAACACAACGGAATGCACCATCAGTCATCACTCACCCCTCCCTTTGCAAGCACAGAGCAGCAGCTAAGGTGTCCGACACGCTTTGTCGGCTCTTGTGCTAAATAATACATGTGGTCCTCTTATTTGTCCAAATTTCACTTCTCTTTTTACTTCAAACAAACCAGAAGACTACTACTACTTTACTTCGTACGTATTCAACGTAGTGACGAAACGCGCTCTGTAGAGCCGTTTGTCCTTTTGGGCTACTGTAGAAACATGGCGGCGTCCATGTAAGGGGACCTGCAATGTATCTAGATAGAAATGGCTCATTCTAAGGTAAAAAAACATACTGGTTCATTATGTAAGGTCTTTATACACCACTGAAAACATAGGTATGGATATTATAGTGCATTTCTGTCAGTAGACCCTCAGAATTATTACCTTTATTATCATAATTATTATTATCATTATTACTAAAAGTAATCTCTGGAAAGTGTGCAATAAGCTGGTCTGTGGGAGTAGGAGTGTTAATGCTGATTGCATAGGCTGCAGCCTCCTTCCTGACCTCCTTGTCTCTAACATCCAAGGTCACATGCAACACATCAGGCCACTTTTCCTCTTCTTTCCACAAGAATGCTGGTCCTTCCAACCACGCACTGGTTTTCAGGAAGTCTGAGACCTTCAGTCCTCTAGACACCTAATCAGCTGGATTTTCTTTTGTGCTGATGTATTTCCATTGAGTGGGCTCAGACAACTCTCTGATGGTTGCAACTCTGTTAGTCACAAATGTGTGAAAGTGTCTGTCTTCATTATTGATGTACTTCAACACAGATGTGCTATCAGTCCAAAACACAGATTTTTCCAGTTGCATGTTCAGCTCTGCTTTGACCATAGCATCGATCTTTACAGCTTGAACAGCCGCAGACAGCTCAAGCCGGTGTTGCATGTCTACTATGTTTTAATAAATTTATGAGAATTAATACAAAATTATGAATTTTCAGAGAATATTCATTCATAAAGCTCTCGCGGGGCACCACCGGAGATCCAATTCACCCAGAGTCTCAGGACCTCTGAGTATGGTCAATAATTAGACAATTATTCACTGTGATCAGTTAGTTAACAATTGCTCAGTTATCTTAAATCAGTCAGTCAGTCTCATATCGAAGGGGTAAATTCTCATGGCAGGGACTTGGAGATAGGCAATACACACACAATTCCTTTGGTTACAGTGAAATTTATTAACTAATTAAGGTGGATATAAAAATGCGGTTAAAATATACATCTAAGAAATAAACAATGGCTAAACAATGAGAATGTGGGTTTCTGTTGTGGGGAGGATTTGACTCATACGGCGAAAGAGAACTAATGAAAGTAGTTAGATGATACTAACTCGATTAAATTTGTCTAGGAGTTTAAGGACTAAAGGTAATGGATTAACAAACTATTGGACATCACTGACCACAGAATGCAGGGTTTTGGCCTTACTGCATGTCGTTTTCCCCAGCCGAGTTGCTGGCAGACGGCCTCACACTGGCTGAGTTCTGTATGTTCTCGGTTAGGACAGCTGAAAGCCGTTGCTTTCTCTGCCAGGGAATTGCTCCGGAGGTCCGTCTTTTGTTAGCTTACAGAAGAAACTCACAGTGGGGGCCTTTCCAAACCTGGCTTGGGTCAGAGGTTTGGTCGTCCTTTGTTACTGCTGGCGGGACCACGTGACCGGGTCCAACCTCAGTGGTACTAGCTTGACGCATAAAACTAGTGTAAATTAACGGACTGAAAGCTTTTAATAAAACCAAAGACAATAAAATGCAAGTAAAGTTGCTGGAAACGAGGGAAAGCTGAGATAGCGGCACTTCGCGTGTGTGGCTTGAAAACGAACAAGCCTTCGCTGCGCCGGGTCGAACTGCTTAGGGCGTTGCCGGGAGATGGGGCACGCTGGGCACGTGCCAAAGCGCAGTTGGAGAGCCAGGAACAAGCTGAGGGCAAGAGAGGACAAGAGAGAGCGACAGAGCGCGTGCCGCTGCTTATGTCTGTTGGGGCGTGGTTCCCAGAAGGCAGTCCTTTGTTCCCCTGAGGCAGGGCTTGTCTTTTCTTTAACTTTAATATGTCTAATCAAAAAAATCTATTTGCGCGTATTGTAATCAAATATCTTCCCACAATCAAACCTTAACAATTGTCAGTAGTTAGACCTTAAGGTTAGCCTTTCAGAATCACAGATGAGAGGAACTTAACTAGCTTTCTGGATATATTGGCTGTTACACGTTCTTAGAGAATATAAGCAAGATACAGGAATGGCATCAGATTATTGGAGAGGATAAATACAGAGTGACATTTATACATTAAACGGCATTTCAGACGATGGCATGTAATACTTACTTTGTCCACTTGGGGGAGCTCGGGTTACATGACGATAGCTTTGATTCACCAAAATTAATAAAGTCAGGGATCCTTACTGAAAATTAAAACACTGCAAAATTAACTTATTTATTTTTGTTAAAGATTGCATCAGGGATAGTATACCAGATGGAATCTTCGTGCAAAATGAAGGAATTAAGCCATTTCTATTTCAGTCTATGGCATTCAGAACGCCTTCCTCAACACTCTTAATCACGTCAGCTTTCCTAATGTAGTGACATTTATTCCTCCACATAAAGTTGAAGTTCATACTGTTTATTAATCTAGATACTTTGTCAGAGATTTCTAATGTAAAAGCGGGATAGTGAACTCTTGATAAGCTTTCCATCTTAGTTAATAATACCCTTCCAAATATGGTTGTCTCTTTGTAGCCAAGAGTTCAAGATCATTTTACATTTATTAATAGTTTTATAAATGTTTTCATTCTCTCTTATTTCTTTGGACCTGGTGACAGCTATGCCCAAGTATTTGACTTCAGTTTTCATCTTGATATTACAAATTGTCTGGGCTGGTTGATCGTGTAAGGCCAATATTTCACACTTATCAAAAGTAAGTTTCTTTTTTTACCGACTGGAATCTTACTTGGAGTTAGGGGTGCGGAGTCTTTTCGTTTGCTAGTTGCGCTGGTTTCCATGGCGTAGTCGTGGTCGTCATTCCAGTCTGCCTCATTCATCTCTTTTGCGTTTTTCTTTTTCTTTTTTTTTGTCTTTCAGTTTCTGCTTAGCAGGTTTGAACATGTTCTGGTTTTCAGTAATGGGCAGTTTGAGTGTTCTTCGGGTGAGTATAACATAAAGGTTAGGGACAGAATTCCTGCAGCCTCAGATACGAGTGTCTGCTGCCAGTCCAATGCCATGGTTACGTGTGTGGGGGGAAGTTTAGGGTTTCCTGTCCTCTCTTAAGAAGAGTTCTGATAGGCTGTTCAGGAGAACGCTAATCTCTGGTCAGTGTTTCTTTGTCATTTTAACAGTCAGGCACTGAGCGTTATCTCGCTGTGGCATCAGAGTTGGAACCTTTCACTTTTTCCTTTGGGGTCTCTTCAGCCGTCTGTTGAGTTGATATCTCACCCCCTCCTTTTCTTTCTCCCAGGGAGAGAGAAAGAATTTGGAGTAGTCCAAATTTATTTGATATAAAATACACAAATCCACACTGTTGGTACACTACACCGGGGAATGGTTATGGTCTTCAGTGGTGTTACTCTGGCCTTGCCAAGGAGAAAGGCAACATGGATGATGTTTTCATGATTTGTCATACGAATGTACGTAACAGTCCCATAGCCTGCTTCACTGGCGTCTGAAAAATTGTGTAATTGTGCATGCTTTATGGCTCCAAATCCAACAGGTTTTATGCACCGGTCCACACTGAATGCAGCCAGGAGGGTCAGCTCCTCCTGTCACCTTTGCATTGGTGTAAAATTTCCTGAGGCAAGCATCATCCCAGCTGCAGCCTCATTTACACAGTTCCTGCTGCATCATTTTTGCCTGCAATGTCACTGGCGCCAGGAACCCCAAAGTGTCAAAAACAGAACTGTTGACAGACAGCATTCCAAGCCTGGTCAGGGCTTGATGTTTCAGCTCCATCTTAAACTTGAAAGCATCGGTTTCCACACACCACTGGAGACCCAGAGCTCTTTCCATTGGAAGCTTATCAATATCCAGATCCAACATCTTTAAATCCTTAGCTCTTTGCTCTTCTGAGATGGCTTGCAGAACAACGCGACTGTTGCTTATCCATTTTTCCAACAAGAAGCCTCCCCTTTCACACAGCTCAACAAGGTCATTTATCATCTGGATTGCTTCCTCGTCTGTAGCTGAACTCTTTAGGCAATCATCAACATAAAAGTTGTGTCTAACAGTTTCTGTGACCTCTGCTGGAAATTCATTCTGATTGTCGTCGGCATTCTGATTGTCTTCGGCAGTTCTCTTTAAGGCATAACAGTGTTACAGTGTAATAGATGTTCATGTACACGCTCTGCATAGCTACATGAGTTGATGTTGTTCATGTACTCTACGTACTCCTGGTGAAACTGCTGGTTAAATTTGAATGGCTTTCTAAGGCTTTGTATTCTTTGTTTGGCCCCAACAAGATTATTTGGTAAACCGACATCCATCCTTTTGAAAGATAGGTTCAGACAGTAATTTCCTTCCTGCATTACTGCAGATGTTTCCATAATGTTGAGAAACTTTAGATCTTCTCTGGATTGGTCTCTCACAGAAATCATGGTTGTACTGGTTCTTGAGCAGTTCCTCCAGCTTGGTCACTGATATTCTATTCACTGTTACCGATGAGACTTCCTGAGCATCACTGCCATCCAATGAACCATTGACCACCCAGCCGAGAACAGTTCTGACAGCGTATGGACCATTCCCTTGGCTGTTGATGACCTCCCAGGGTTCCAGTAACTTGGGGGCATTAGTACCAATCAATAGAACCAATAAACACTTCAACCTCAGACTGAATGGATGGCATGTGAACCTTTGACAAATACAGCCACTTTATTAGGTCTTCAGATGTTACCATGTCGTCCTTGGTGACAGGCATTTGTTTCTGTGTGATGACTTCTGGCAGAGGACAGAATGTGTTACTCTCCAGGCCGGCCACCTCAAGATTAAACAGTGAAAATGCTGGACTCATTTTAGATTGACCCATTGTTCGAAGCAGGACTTGTGTTCGTTTTCCAGTGAGGTTCAGTTCATGCATCAGCCGTTCAGAACAAAATGTACCGGTGCTGCCTGGATCCAAGAAGGCATATGTTTGGATGATACGATGACCTTTCACTGGTTTGATTTTTACAGGGAGCACTGACAGCATGCCATGATCCTTTCCAGCCCCTGTATGGCCACATGTTGCGTGTGAAACTGGCAGGGGTTCTGGTGTTTACGCTCCATGCTCAGGGGAAGCCATTTGTCGTTTTATGTGTAGCACTGTTGAATGGGTTTCATTGCAAATTTCACATGTAAATCGTTCCACACAATTCCTGCTGATGTGACCCCGTTGCAGACAGCCAAAACACATTCCTCTACTCTTTAACAGAAACACTTTGTCTTTGTGCAGTTTTCTTTTAAATTGTTTGCATTCCTCTAATGGGTGAATTTGTGAACAGCAAACACAGGGCTCATCTTAATTTCCTTCTGTTGCAGAATATGTCTGTTTGAATTCTTCAGGAGCACTCACAGATGTTACAGTGCTGGCCACAACATTTCTTTTAATCTTGGTGCCAAGTTGTGGTCTTTGCTGATGCTGACTAAGAGGTGTTGTACTTGAACTATAATCTTGTAAGTCACCGAAGAATGGGTCTGATAAGATCTTGACATGACGCTCGATAAATGCAACCATATCACTGAATCCAGCCCTGTATCCAGTTGTCTCCATAATATCATGGGCTTTACTTCTCCAGTGCTCTTGTAGTTTATATGGACGTTTTGCAAGGATTGCCCTCATATTCACAGGCATGTCCAGCTCTTGCACATATTCCAGCTCGTCCATAACATTACAACAGCCACGCAGAAATAGGGAGTAACTCTGTTGTGCCCTTGTGTCCTCAGTTCTTATTGTTGGCCAAGAGAGGGCCTTGTTAATGTAATTAATTAATTGGGTTTAATGTGTGCACACAATTGGCCATTAGAAGATGTAGCGCTACACATACCTTGTTGTGCGCCTTTACTGTGATTCACCGTCGTCCACACTGACACGTGACGAGTCTCCTTGGTGCTCCAGCTTGGCTCCTCGGCTGCCGCGGTCCACAGCCCTTGATCAGCTCCTCCGGCTGCGGTGCTCCACAACCCCCCGTCGGTCCACAGCCCTCGATACCCGGCTCAGTAGCGCTAGCCCAGCTAGCAGACGCTTCATAAGCTTGTAGCGGCTCAAAAACAGACACTTTCACATTGTCATGCCACGCTGTCGTCCCACGATGTCTTTGCCGCTCTGTTCTAAAGGCATCGGAGTTCAAACAAGTTTTTGACAGTATTGTAGCCAGTCTAATACTGTGCTAATGTTGTTGGCCCGTAGCTGCTTGTTATGACACGCTAGGCGGCTAATGTTGTACCTGTTGTACAAGCGTCTCTCTTAATGGGGAGACCCTTCACCCTATTTCACCCGCCCCGAAATTCACAAAATGTATCGTCCAAAATTCTGCCCGCAAGCAGCGGTGCACGCACAGCGTTTTCATGTGCTTCATGTGTTTCCCCAAGAGTGCACTGTAAACCCGAACACACTGCTTACTCAAAAGAATTATGAGTTCAGCAATCAGAACCAGCTAATAAGTACACCATACACTAAACAACCGAGTGTTCTTAACGAGTTATGTTGTTTTAATTATGTGTGTATCATCGTTTTTGAGTGATGATGGATTTCTAAATCAAACCCTCCGAGTGTTGAGACGCACGCTGACGTGTGACGTCATTAACGGCCAAACGGGACTTTTACAGCTGACGTAATCGCTGACGTAATCTGTACTCTGCGCATGCGTTGGCGTCTGTAGCTACCTGTCGGAAGCTCCGTCTTAAACCTGACTCTTATCCAGATCCACACTTTTTTGTTACATTTTTTATATCCTTTTTATTTAACTTAAGTTTTTAACTTAAGTTTTACGTGGGTTAAGGATTTTAGTCATCCGACATGGATTTTAAGCTAGATGATCGTAAAAACGCCATCAACGCTACTGACCACAACAAAGCTCCGGCGACTAACGTTATGCTAGCCGAGATAACTCTCTCCCTCAGGACTTACGTGAATGACTAATCATTCATGCAGCACACCTGGACACACCACCGCTCACTGAACATAACTCTGCCTCACTGCCACAAACAACTGTCTCCACCTTCTGGCATGTAAAACTGTCTGCTCCCAGCGTTGTTCCAAAGACTTCTATTCCTGTCATCATCACGCATAGACCAGTAAACCAAAATGTGCACATCCCACACAGAAATAATAGTAATCTTATAAGGATTAGGACAACTGCACCAACTCCAGCACCCAGAACAAACTCATTTAAAATGGCTGTCTTCAATGTGAGATCACTTTCAAGTAAGACTTTTATCTTAAATGATTTTATCTTGTCAATCATGGTTGCAAATGAATGATTATAGCCAGCTAGCTGAACTGTGTCTGCCTCAATATGATTGTTTTAGTCAACCGAGGGTCAGTGGTTGTGGTGGTGGGCTAGTGAGCGTGTATAGGAAAAATTTTAAATGTCATCAAGTACACTGTGATGAATTTAACACCTCTGAAGTCCTCACTCTTATCACCCCCCAAAACCTTCTGGAGGATTTTTATCAGAACTTCCTGAATTTTTATCTACTCTGGTTTTAAATTATGACAGAATTGTTCTTTGTGGCGTTTTTAATATTCATGTTGATGACCCCACCAATGTTAATGCAACTGACTTTTTAAATATGGCCACTTCTTTTAACTTCAAACAACATGTCAAAGGGCAAACACATAACCGTGGTCATACACTGGACTTGGTTTTTACCCTGGGTGTCAGCATTTCCTCTGTGGAATTAGTGGACATGACCATATCTGACCACAGATGTATTGTTTTTAGCTGAGATTCTCCTGTTACTCATGCCGCCTCACCAAGCTCCGTGTGCTCTCGCATCTTTAATGAACAAAGTGTTTCAAAGTTTTGCGCATTCTTTCAGAGTCAAAGCCAACACCTGTCTGAACAGCAACAATCTGGTCGATCACTTCAATCATATCTGCTTGTCGTCACTAAATATTACTGCTCCTCTAAAGGTTAGGCCTACGTCTAAAGCTAGTAAGCAACCCTGGATAAATGACAGCATTCGCAGCCTAAAAACGGAATGCAGGAAAGCAGAGCGCAGATGGAAAAAATCCAGTCTCCAAGTCCATTACCTCAGTCTGAAGGATTTATTAATTAACTACAACAACATGGTTAAGGATGCAAGAATACACTATTTTTCTGAACTCATTACTACACATAAACACAATCCCAGGTTTCTTAAGACTGTGGATCAGCTGGTAAACCCAACCCCTCCTTGTGCCTCAGCTGGAAGTAATCATGACTGTGAATTGTTTTTATCTTATTTTACCTATAAGGTGGTGTCAGTCAGAGCCTCTATTACCCCCACGGCCTCTTACTCAGAGGTCCCTCACCAGCAACAAGAGAGTTTTAACCAGTTTTATCCCATCGCCTTGTCTGAGCTTTTAAAAACAGTATCACAAATGAGAGTGTCCTCCAGCCCACTTGATGTAATACCTACAAAGTTTTTACTGAAAGTAATGGATAATGTAGGGCCCCATTTGATCTCTGTTTTTAACAGCTCCCTATCTACTGGTTGTGTCCCTGATTATTTTTAAACAGCTTGTGTGAACCCACTTTTAAAGAAACCTGGTTTAGATCCCTCCCTCCCAATTTCAAAACTGCCTTTTATTGCAAAGATTCTAGAAAGAATTGTGTCCAAACAGCTGCTCACTGTACTGGAAAATAACAAAATATTTGAAAAGTTTCAGTCTGGTTTCAGGAAGTACCACAGCACTGAGACTGCCCTGCTTAAAGTCACCAATGACCTTTTAATGTCTGCTGATGAAGGCATGTGCTCAGTCCTGGTACTCCTGGACCTTAGCGCTGCTTTTGACACCATTGATCACAACATCATGTTAGACAGACTGAGGCGCTGGGTGGGGATCTCTGGTACTGCCCTAGAATGGTTTTCATCCTACGTCTCTTTGTTCTGTCAAGTTAAATATGGTGTGCCTCAGGGGTCGGTCTTAGGACCCATTTTGTTTTCCTTGTATCTGCTTCCCCTTGGACATATTATCCATAAACATGGCATTTCTTTTCATATTTATGCTGATGACACACAA
>NW_025742400.1:0-7081 GCF_021292245.1 Micropterus dolomieu | reverse complement strand
TGTCTGTAGTTTGTGATGCTGCAGAATTGTGTTTGATTTTACTGAGAGGTGACTCTAATATTCTAAAAATCCTATATTACCATGAAATAACAATTCTAAATCACAGAAAGACTTTGAACCCTGATAAATTCTATTCAACAGTCGGTGTCATGATTTGTATCTAATGCAGTTTTGTGAGGGAAGTTATTACTGTCACTCCCAGCTTAGTGTATTGGGGAGTGACGGAGCTACAACCTAAACACCAAATTTTAGGTGAGTTTGTGAACTGATATTTTACAGATCTCAAAGTCCTGTTAAACTGTGAAGAGGCTTGTGATATCGGTAGCTTAGATGGTTGCTACAGCAACAACCCAGGCAGATAATTATTGTCAGTTAGCTCCACCTTAGAGGTGTCTTTGCCCACACCGCCATGAAACTAGAGGCCAAACTGTTAAAACAGTGTGTAAGAGTCAAAGCTCAGTCAGAACGACAACATGTGCTCTGTTCCAGCTGGTATCAGTCGTCTTCCTCCTCCTGGCTCCTCTGTTGACCAGCTGCCACCAGCTCGTCCAACCGGTGGACTGCAGTGACATCTACAAACAAGACAAGAGCGTCCCCAGTGGAGTGTACACCATCTATCCCCTTGGAGAGAGGTCTGCTGTCCAGGTACACTTCACCTTCTCTAGGACTCAGCTTCACATTTATGCTGGAATTAAAGCAGAGTTACTGAGTCAGATCAGGTGATCATGCTGTAGAGGCACAAACTCTTTGTGTGAGTACCTATGAACCCAAACAATCACAGCCCTTTGAGAGAGGAGGCATCAGGGGCCGACTTTCCTGCCCCCCCTGGCAGCACCAACAACAGCAGTCCTTTTTCTTTTCTCCATGTTTAACAAAGATCGCTCCATGCTCTGGAACGGTATCATATTACTCTTATGAATACAATAATCTGCTGACTTTGCTGCTACTAATCACACCACAGTCACTCAGCTTGAGATGGTTTTGCACAGTTGCTCAGTTCATGTTAGTTAGTTAGTTAGTTAGTTGCTAGTTGTGGGTACTGTATGTGAATTGCTGGTGCTGTAAGTTTGAGTTTTCAGAAGAATTACATAGCTTTTGTTTTATTTTATTTTATTTGATATAATGTATATAATTGTAGTGAACAATGGTGTGGATTTGTGCATTTTACATTGAATAAATTTGGAGCTACCCTAAATTCCTTTCTCCTCCCCAGAGAAGAAGGGGAGGGGTCAAAGTTGCTTTCTCTAAGTGCACATCAAAAAGGGATACTCCTTGTCTCACCCAAGTGTGACATAGTCCAGGACAGCTAAACTTTCAATGTAAAAGGACTGCAGTCTCCAAAGACTCAAGTCATTTAACTAAATCTTTAGTTACCGGATTACGTTTGCCTCTATTTGAGTAGTTATGTTAACTGTTGTTGCTATCTGTTGTTGATATTAGTGCTGAAAAGAAGTTACTTGTGCAATGTTTTTATTTTCAGCAAGACACTCCTTCATCTAATGTAATCAATGCTTGTTCATAATACTTTCCTACAAAATCCCTTTAGAAATGATGACAAAGAAATGTTTTACTATACTCTTAATCGCCAGCTTGAATTTAAGGATGAATCAACAAATTCCCCGGTTCCTAAGGAGAGAAGATCTTTGATTTAATCATGAGCTTTCCTCATGTAACGTGAGCTCCCCCAAGTGGACGAAATAAGTATTACATGCCCTCGTCGGAAATGCCGTTAAATGGATAAATATCCTGACCAATAATGTGACAATTGTTTCCTGTTACCAAATGCTTAGAACAGTACAACCGTTCAACCATTGAGGTTCGATTGTGGAAAATATTTGATTATAATACGTGCAAATAGATTTCTTTTCTTTAGACATTAAGTTTAGAAAGGCAGTCCCATGGGAAACCCGAGACACCCCCTGGGGAACCACGCCCCAGACAACAAAAGAGCGACACGCGACCTCACGCGCTCTCTTCTCTCTTCTCTTCGCTGTTGGCTCTTCCACCCTGCTCGGCCCTCTGGACGCTTTGGCACGCGTTCAGCGTGCCTCGCCAGGCAACGCCCAGACTCGGCCAGCGAAACAAACAGGCCCTTTGTTCGCCTGAAGCTACACACCTGAAGTGCCGCGACATCGATCTGCCTTCAGT
The DNA here is from genome assembly GCF_021292245.1 of Micropterus dolomieu. Lineage (NCBI taxonomy): Eukaryota > Metazoa > Chordata > Actinopteri > Centrarchiformes > Centrarchidae > Micropterus > Micropterus dolomieu. The sequence continues at coordinate 4,933 of NW_025742400.1, read as the reverse complement.
TTGTTTTATTTTCTTTATTTATTTTGTTTGTTAAAATTATCAGTCCGTTAAGTTACAGTGGACTAATTCAGGAACGACCAAGTTCCATTTTAAGCCTTTTTCATCGAGCCAACTTCACCGAGGTCAGACCAAGACACGTGGTCTCGCCAGCTACAACGAAGGAAACCTGAAAACAGCCGAATTGCCAGACGAAGGAGGCGTTTTCAATCAGACACGGAGAACCCTGGAGAATCCCTAGCAAAAAGCCAGGATCGGCAGCTAGCGTGGGACCCGTGCAACAGGCCAAAAGCAGACTGTCGACAAGCAGTAAGACTTAACACACGTTCTGTGATCAGATGTCCATTTAACTCCTAAATTATAGCATTAGTTTACTTTCATTAGTTCTTCTATGCCGTATAAGTCAAATGCTTCCCACAACCGAACCTCTAGGCTCATTGTTCAGCAAATGTTTATGTTCCCTGTATCCAACCATCTTTTAGCATAATCAAGAGCTGTGTGTGTTGCCTATTTATAGTTCCTGCCAAGAGAATTGACCCTTTAGATATGAGACTGACTGATTTAAGATAATTGAGCGATTATTAACTAACTGATCACTAGTAATAATTGTATAATTATTCAAAACTACCTAGAGGTCCGGAGACTCTAGGATTATAACAACTCCGGTGGTGCCCTTAACGAGGAAATATTAATTTTATGAATTTTAATTCATAATTGGGTATCAATTCTCATAAATTTATTAAAATGCATAAATTTTGGTCTACTACATAATGGTGCCCCTTGTGAGGCCTTGTGACATACTATAATAGACTATACACACAGCCCTGATGCAGAGAAGTTATTATTGAGTCCCAGAAAATTTTTCCCTCCAAAATTTTGCCACTGAAATAATTATCGCCCAGTAAATTGCTCCCTAGAAACTCTCCTGTCTTCCCTCTTAACTTAACGTTAGTGATGAAAGTGTGTGTGAGTTTTGACCATGTTCTTTGTTGTGAAATGAAATGCTTTGTGCAACTTGTTTGGCCGCCAGGCCATTGTTCTTTGTTGTTCAGTACAGAGCTGTAGTGAGCTGAGCTATGAGGACCGAGCTAATGTTAAACTGAATGCATTCCTGTAACGTTACCATTTGAGAAATCTGAGCTAAAGCTACACACAATCTCCGCTGACGAGTGGATGAAATGCCCTTTTGGTTGAGAGAAACTTAACCGATATTGATAAGTTTAAGGCCTAATAAGAGGCAGATAGATTACAGTTGCGCTGTGCTAATGTGATTTGTTTGCGGCTATAAATAACAGTCTGACGCGCTGAGCCGTGGATTGTTATGTTATATGCAAAACTCCGGTATTCTGTTGAAATTAGCTACTTCAACAAATACAGCTGCCCGGCAGTGGAGTCACAGGCGTGAAGACGCCAAGTTTAGCCTGTAGCCTTGTACCTACCGAGCTAAGTTAACGCTAAATCGAAACTTGAAAGCAAGCTGAGTCATTGAAACAAAGGAGCGAGTCCCTCCCCCTTTTTGACCGGGACTGGTGTCCGTCAGTGTTCTGATTTACTGCCGTTGCTGCGACAGCGGTTTGCTAACTGCGTTAGCCTGAAGCTAACAGCTGTTGGGTCCGAGGACCAGAGAGGAAGCCGCTTCTTCTTCTACATTGAGAAATAAGCCGCGCCCTAGGCGGAGCCACAGCTCCCCTACTGGCTGGCGGAATAAATTGCATGCTCTGCATTAAATCGACTTCAGCGTCATCAGTGACAGAGATGAGCGTTTAAATGGAGTGAATTAAACCAGACTTTGGTGATAGAACTTGTTAACTTGAGACACAAACCATTGTGTTGACTCTCAGATTAAATTAATAAGGAGTGTTACTCCTTAAATGTAGGATAGAGCACAGACTCTCCTTTTTCCTTGAATAACTGCTAACTTTTAAAGCTCTATTGGGTGTTTGCTTGTAACAAGGTACTGAGCCAATTTAGTACCCTAACCTAGGATTACACTGAGTAGTTCTGTTGATTTTGATGCAATCTTTTATTCAAAGATTCGCTTTTCTAATTTTGATCCAACTGTATTTGAATAAAAAGCTTTATTCTCATTACTGCTGCAATATCCCTGATTTTGACTTTGTCATTTTGAAGCCTTTTCTTTAGTGCTATTTTTGATCCTTGCAGGAATAAGATAAATACCGAATAACATCTTGATTTGAATTTTGTTAACCTTTTGTTGTTTGGACTGACTGGAATTCTGAAACCCACATTAAGCTTGATAAGTTGAATTGATAGCTTTCCAACTAGGCTTTCCTTAATTCTTATTCATTATAAATGTAATTTTTTTTATAGCAATTGGAATTTTGATAACTTTATAACTACCAAAGGGTAATTAAGACTTTCACTTTAATCAGCTTTGATTTTTTTTAATTTAATCCACTTTAATCAGCCTGGGATTTTTTTGTTAATGTAACTTTGAACTTTGAGTTTATTCTCATTGCCTTTGAACTTTGATTTTTGAAATTTAATCATTTTAATCTCAAATTTTAATTTTCCAATTTTGAACTTTGATTCTAAATTAAATATTTCCTCAAACACTTTTTTTTTCCAACTTTGACTTTGACCATTAAGGACTTTGAGCTTTGATTGTCAAGCTAGTTGTAACATGAACTTTGATTTGATCTATAGCATTTAACTTTAATCCCAAGTGTGATTTAATTTCATTTTTCCTATTTTTGCTTTTCATCCTAAATTAGATTTTTCAGTTTGGTCATTTAAGTCTGACTTGAAAGTCAGCTTTCCCCAACCTGACATTCCCTTTCTCTCAACTAGTAAACACACTAGCTGAAACTCTGTTTAACTGACTGGCTCAGGTCTGCTGTACCAGCTAACACCTATAGTCCACTTCTGATTTTGTTAAAGCAAATTGTATAACTGAGTCCATAGATTTGATTTTGATCCTTCTTTTCTTCAGATTCCAACCTTCCAACTTAACTTAACGGAACATCAACAGCTCCAGGAAGCTATAGAAGCAACACCCATTTATTTTTGTATTTTTATGCATATCCTCTGAGTTGACACACTTGTTTGTTGTCTGATTTGGACTCACACCAAAGTCCTTAACCAAACCACTTGAGTACCTGCCTTTGAACATGGCAGATCTACGCTTAGTGGCAGCCAGTGGGGGCGACCCACTGGAACACTTTGACTCCATCTTGGCCCACATGGCCGAGACCATGGTACCTGGCTACTCAAGCCAAATACAAGGTACTGATGCGATGAACCTTGAAACAATTTTTGCAGAGCTGGTGACAACTGCTCTAGCCACTTCCTCAAAGGACAGAGCCTTGTCCCAGATGCTAGGAAAACTAGCTACTGTCTGCCCAATCTAAGCACACGCACCAGCTTGAACAGCAGCTTGGAAGCACCAGGCAGTCACTAAGTGAAGCGGAAGAACGCATCATTGACCTACAAGCTCCTTGCCACCTCCCACAAGAGGGTGGAGTCGATAAGGAGAAAATTGAGCTGCAGGAAAACACCAATCAGCTTGAACACTCACTCTTTCAGCAAGAACAGGAGTTAGAGTGGACCAAAAGTAAACTTAAAGACACAACTGAATCCCTTGACCAATCAGAAACCCTCCTTGGACAAGCAGTGGGGGAAATTAAAGAGCTAAAATTACGAGTCAAGGTTTATAGCAAACTTAGAGAAGCTGACCAAAAACGCATGCAAGAAATGTGAAGACAGCTAGAGGATAGGGACAGAGTAACCCAATCCCCGCTACAGCAGGAAAACAAGGAGGAGTTGGCTGATACCAGAAGAGAGTTCCAGCTCTCATGTGAGACAGCCCAACACACTCCCTCCTACAAAACACTCCCACCAGAGAGAGACAAGGCTTGCTCTCCTTTGCCAGCCTCAGGAGGATGGTCTCCACGACCACTCCCACAACTGATCCCACAGGATCATATGACAGAGCGCCAGGTAAATAGCCCTCCACCTACTCAGGTGAAGACGGCTTACTCCCCTCGGCTGCATCTGCCGCCAACTGCTGACCATGACTTAAGCCCCTCTGACAGGGACTTAGACAAAATCGCTCGCCACATAACACGCTTCGAGCCTGAGGCTACAGGCTCAAATGAGACCAGTATCTATCTAAAAGATATTGAATACTACTTGCGGAAATTCCCTGCTGCCACCACTGACGACAAGATTTACCTGATCAAGGTGACATCTAGTCGAGAGGTCAGCAGCTTTATTGAACGCCAGCCCAGGTATGTCAGACAAGATTATGACTCACTCTGCCAGGCACTGGTGGAGGAATATTCTGACTTGACAGCACAATCAGGTCTAACAGCTGCACTTGCTGTTAAGCAAGGGAGGCCAGAACCTCCTCAGCAGTACTACAACCGACTCAGACAAGCGTACTTTGGTACCAAAAATGAGCCGGATATGGAGGAAGAGTTGAACTTCAAATATCTTTTTATCCAAAACCTCCACCCCACTACCAGTCATCATCTGGGTGGGGCAGCTTGCCCACGCACCCAAACCAGTCGACAGCTACGTGAGTTAGCTACAAAAGGATTCGAAAAGCAGAGACTCACCATGACGAGGCATTCCGAGCCCCATGGTGTCCTCACTCTCAGCATCAATTCCCTAAAGGTGGAGCCAAAACGAGCTCCTGGTCTTGAAACACCTGCGTCAACCTGCATCACCTCCCAGAATTATAGACCAAGCCAGAAGCAGAGGTGCAGCCTGCCTCAGCAAAATGAGCATGGTCGACGTAACTCAGAGCCATCTTGGTCTGAGAAGAGCCAAAATCTGAGGCCTGAAACCCATCGGCCCAGGTACACGCCCAACCGCTGTGAAACCCACCTCTTTTCACGGAAGGGGGGACACAAGCATCACAAATCCCAAAACAATTGGGACAGGCGATCTCAGAGAGCTACACTCCAGAGAT
>NW_025742399.1:843-7741 GCF_021292245.1 Micropterus dolomieu | reverse complement strand
CCTCATAGGTGAAGGTAACCCACGCACCTGATAGGCCAGGGAAATAGTCTGAACAATCCAGTTGCTGATCGTGTGTTTAGAAGCGGGGAGCCCAGCCTTGGGGGACCTGAAACACACCAGCAACTGGTCTGCTTTCCTCCACCGGGAGGACCCAAGAGTGTAAATACTCAGTGCTCTGACCGGGCAGAGCAGATGAAGTCTCCCGTCCTCTGCCGTCACATGAGGTGGGGGATGAAATGCCTGCAGCACTGTAGACCCTGCCAACCTGGACGGAACCTTAGGGACATAGCCCGGACAGGAGTGCAGGTTGGCTCTGACCCTCCCCGGTGCATCTCCAGGCAGAGAAACCGAAAGTGCCTGGAGATCCCCCACCCTCCTCAGAGAGGCGATAGCGAGGAGAAAGGCCATCTTAAGGGTCAGGTGCTTGGCCTCAGCCGACTCCAGGGGGTCGAAGGGGGCTTCAGCCAGCGCTTCGAGAACCACCGCCAGGTCCCTGGAACGAGTCACGGGTCTCATCCTCCGGGCTCCACGGAGGAAGCGCACGACCAGTGGAAGCCTCCCCAGAGGCCCATCCCTCAGAGGGGTGTGGAACGCCGCCACGGCAGCCACATACACCTTGAGTGTGGATGGGGCAAGGCCAGCAGAGAAACAGTCCTGGAGGAACTCCAGTACCATAGTCACCGGGCAGGTAACTGGGTCCACCGCCCGTTCTTTACACTAGGTGGCAAACACATTCCACTTCGGGCCGTACGTCCTTCTCCGCTAACTCCCGAGACTGAGCCAAGATGAGCCAGTCGTCGATGTAGTTCAATATGCGGATGCCCTGGAGCCTCAGCGGGGCCAGAGCTGCATCCATGCATTTGGTGAACGTGCGAGGAGAGAGTGCTAGGCCGAACGGAAGAACCCGATATTGGTACGCCGTGCCCCCGAAGGCGAACCTCAGGAACTTCCTGTGAGAGGGACGGATGGAAATATGCGTCTTATAGATCTATCGTGACAAACCAATCCTCGGATTGGATGTGACTGATGATGGCGGGGATGGTGAGCATCCTGAACCTGAATCTCCTCAGAGATTGGTTCAGGGACCGCAGATCTAAAATTGGACGCAGTCCTCCGTCCTTCTTGGGAACTATGAAGTACCGGCTGTAGAACCCGGACTCCCTGACTGGCGGGAAAATTAGTTCTATGACCCCTTTCTCCAGCAGAGAGCGAACTTCTTGTCCCAACTCCTGGCTCTGCTCTGAGTGCACCGCAGTCCAGACCACCCCATTGAATCTGGGGGGGCGGACCCGGAACTGCAGCCTGTAGCCCTCCATGACGGTGCGCAGGACCCACGGGGAGATGTTGGCAAGGCCCCGCCAAGCTCCTGCGAAATACTCAGTGCTCTGACCGGGCAGAGCAGATGAAGTCTCCCGTCCTCCGCCGTCACATGAGGTGGGGGATGAAATGCCTGCAGCACCGTAGACCATGCCAACCTGGACGGAACCTTAGGGACATAGCCCAGACAGGAGTGCAGGTTGGCTCTGACCCTCCCCGGGAAAACTCCAGGCAGAGAAACCGAAAGTGCCTGGAGATCCCCCACCCTCCTCAGAGAGGTGATAGCGAGGAGAAAGGCCATCTTAAGGGCCCATTGAATCTGGGGGGGCGGACCCGGAACTGCAGCCTGTAGCCCTCCATGACGGTGCGCAGGACCCACGGGGAGATGTTGGCAAGGCCCCGCCAAGCTCCTGCGAAATCCGCCAAGGGAACCAGCCCCTCGGGGCTGTTCGCGACCCGAACGTTGATACGGCGGGATAACAGCGCCTGTTGCCACGAGGGAGAGGACCTCGGTCACCTTCTCTCGGGGAGGGGCCCGGCAAGACTAAAGAAAAGTCCTCAGATCGGTTGTCTCGGGGGGCTGTGGGCGAGAGCGCCGCCTCAAGTCCCAGGTGCGCTGAGGGGGACCTCGAGCAGCAACACTCTGCCTCTGGCTCTGGCGGTAGGAGCTGGACGACGGCTGGGACCGTCTCTCTGCAGCCGCCGCCATCTTGGACCCAGACCGGCGCAGGAGATACTGCTGGAACGCCTCACCTTGCATCCTGGCATGCTAGAACCTGCTGACTACGGCGTCCACCGCCTCGCCAAACAGGCCAGAGGTCGCGACTCCAGGGGAGTAGTAAAACGTGCTGAGAAGGGCTTACCCCAGGATTTGCACAACTCGTCATGCAAATCTGGGAAAAAGGGCAGAGACCGGCGTGGAGGCGGCGCGCGGCGCTGTAGGAAGCGCTCATCCAGCTTACTGGGAGCCTGTGTGTCTGGCATGGGCTGCGGCCAATCAAGCTGGAGCTTGCCCACTGCTCGTGTCACCACCTCCAAGAGCTCGTCATAGCTCGGCACTGACTGATGACGTTGCTCCGGTACCCGGAAGTCTTCCTCCTCCAAAATGCTGATCACATCCAGCTCCTCAGAGCCGGACAGCTGCAGCCTCTCCGGGCTCACACCCCGAGCGGGAGAAGCTGAAAAACGGGCTCCTGAACGGGGAAGAGGGGAGTCAGAGCCAGCAGACGAGGAACGGGAAAAAGCCTCAGCAGTCCCGATGCCGTCGGAAACGTTGCGCTGGGAGCCCCATGAACGAAGCCGCCGCGCCGCCTCAGCGACCGCCGGGCCCGAGCCATGGGGAGAACAGATCCGGGCGTCTCCGGAGAAAAGAGCCACACAGGACCTCAGCACCCTCAGGGGCAGGGCCTCGCAATGGCCGCAAGCAGCCCCCTCGAGAGCTGCCTGGGCATGCAGCATCCCCAGACAGGAAACACACAGGGCATGAGTTTCCCCAGCCATGATGTAGCGCGGGGATGGAAAGACACACTGCCTGAATTGCTCACCAGCCATCTCTTCTGCTTCTCCTTCCAGGTAATCTTTCCGTACTGTGGTAGCTTTCTTCTGCATAGTCTCAAACATGCCAGAGTGCCTGCTGAATAGAAAAAAGCTAATGTGTCCGGTGTGCCGGCGTGCTTATATACGCCTCCAGTTACGCCGTCACACGCTACTGTTCTAGCAACGCCAATAGGATTGGAGTAGGTTCATTCATGATTTCAGCCCTGCCACGCCCAGAGGCGTTCCCATAGTGTCGTCACCGACACAGTTCGAGTTCCCTTGAAGGGGAACAGAGAGACTAGCAGGCAGGCAGATTAGTGAGGGGGGAAAAGACAAAATGCAAGTTACTCAACACTAAGTAGTATAAATAAACTAATACAAGCAGACAGATCACAAATAAACCAACAAGGAACACAGACAGAAGCTGAGATTAAAGAGAACACGCAGCAAGCAAGGGCAACATCACGCAGAGGTACACAGACCAAAAGCAAACACAAAGACATGAACTGACACACAGAACCAGGAGCTAAGATGCAGAGCAACCAAGAACACGAGACCAGGAACCGAACCTCAAAACAGGAAACATGACAACTGACTAACAGAATGGAGTAGGGAACAGAGACAGAACCGACTGGGAACAGGATAACAATAACCATGGAACAGAACAGCAAGTAAAGGAAATAGCCAAACACAACAGACTATATAACAGATACTGGACAAAGGACAACAGATAGAGCCGAACCCAAAACTCAACAACTCGAAGACAGATACTGAACAGATCAAAATAACAAACACTGAAGTACACGGACCAGGAGTAAATACTAAGATATTAACACCGGACTGGGAACTAAGCCATAGAACCAAAACACAGACTACATAACAGATACCTAAGATGTCTATGAAGATTCTCAGTCATCCAGGTCATAGTTATCCAACGAAGGTTAAAATCAAGGGCAACTAGACTTGGTTGAAGATACTGGAAGACGTTTCGTCCCTCATCCAAAGGACTTCTTCAGTTCTGACTGACTGGCAGGGAAACTCAGCTATTTAACCTCAGTGGGGTCGTTGGCCCGGGTCATCGATACCGCTGGTTCGTTAGTGTTCCTGGTTGCTGTGACGACAGTCGTTACAGTCGTACTGTACAACGGTGGATTCTACAGACAGAAGATCACTCACCGGATCCCGATTGTTGCAAACATCTACATGGAAGAAGTGGAGAATAAAGCCCTCAACTCCTTCAGAGGAATAGCACTGAGCCACTGGTACAGATATGTGGACGACACCTGGGTCAAAATTAAAAGCCAGGAAGTGCAAGCCTTTACAGAACACATCAACTCTGTGGACAGTAACATCAAGTTCACACGAGAAGATGTTCACAACAACAGTTTGGCCTTCCTGGACTGCGCTGTACACATTGAAGAGGACAGGAGCCTGCAGATTGGTGTTTACAGAAAACCCACACACACAGACCAATACCTACTCTTCGATTCACACCACCCACTGGAGCACAAGCTAGGGGTCATGAGAACACTGCACCACATAGCGGAAAACATACCAACGAGCGCCCAAGCCAGAGAGAAGGAACAGAACCACCTGAAGGGGGCACTTACAGCCTGTGGATACCCTAATCTCGTAATCTGCACTCTGCGCATGCGTTGGCGTCTGTAGCCACCTGTCGGAAGCTCCGTTTTAAACCAGACTCTTATCCAGTTTTAATCCACTCTTTTTTCGTTACATTTTTTATATCCTTTTTATTTAACTTAACTTTATTTAAGTTTCACGTGGGTTAAGGATTTTAGTCATCCGACATGGATTTTAAAATAGATGACCGTAAAAACGCGATTAATGCTACTGATCGCAACAAAGCTCCGGTGACTATGCTAGCCGAGATAACTCTGCCCCATGACGACTGCTCACTCCTTAAGAAAGCGAACAAGAAGATTGCTGACCTTATGGAAGACATCCGACGACTTTCAGAGGAACTCAAAGAGAAAGATTCCCTGCTGACTGGCTTTATGGATGTGGCTTCAGTACAAGCCAAACAGATTGTTTCTCTTAGCGCAACCGCTAACATCCAGGACACCGTGTTTTGGGACCCCTCTAGCCTTCCCAGGCTTTCATCCTGCTCGACTCCGAAGCATCAGTCAACCTGGGCTGAAGTGGTGGTCCGTGGCTGCAAGAGAGGCTCGGATGGGGCTGCCTCTCCTCCGTCCATCGGCCTCTCCAACCGCTATGCAGCCTTGTCTAACGACACTCCGGTCCATCCAGCTGATGCACCCGCGGCTTCGAGTCTCCCTGATACGGATCTCTTTCGGCGCACAGTGCCTGCCGACACTGTTGCATCTCCTCCACCGGCTACATCTCCTGCCCTGGGCCGCCGGTCTGCCGCCGGACCTGATCGGCGGCCGTCATCCCGGTCAAAAGCCTCCGCTTCCCGACGTAGGATCCTGAAGGAGGCTGTGCTCAGACGCTCCGGAGGCCGTCTCTACCCTGCACCGTCGGGTAGCCCTTCTCTCAGGTCTGTTACTGCTACTCCAACACAACACTTGGCAGCTCACACACTCCATCCTCAGTCCACATGCAGTGTTGAAGCAAATTCTGCTCAGTCCTGCTCTGGAACCACACAACCGGCATCTCCTCGTCCCCTTTTCTCCCCAAACACACTAATAATTGGTGACTCCATAACCAGAAACATCCGTTTCTTTAACGCTACCACTCACTGCTTCCCTGGTGCCACCACGGCTGACATTTTAAAAAAACTCCAGGACCTGATGCCGTCGCTCCCGTCCTCCATCACAAGAGTGATAGTCCATGTCGGAACAAATGACACAGCTCTTCGGCAGTCTGAGCTGACAAAATTAGATTTTAACCGTCTTCTTAACTTTTTAAAGCAGTGTGGAAAGTCACATCAAAGGAAAAGTGGAAAGTTGATATGTTCTCGCATCTTTAATGAACAAAGTGTTTCAAAGTTTTGCGCATTCTTTCAGAGCCAAAGCCAACACCTGTCTGATTCCAACACCAACAATCTGGTCGATCACTTCAATCATATCTGCTTGTCGTCACTAAATATTACTGCTCCTCTAAAGGTTAGGCCTACGTCTAAAGCTAGTAAGCAACCCTGGATAAATGACAGTATTCGCAGCCTAAAAAGGGAATGCAGGAAAGCAGAGCGCAGATGGAAAAAATCCAGTCTCCAAGTCCATTACCTCAGCCTGAAGGATTTATTAATTAAATACAATAACATGGTTAAGGATGCGAGAACACACTATTTTTCTGAACTCATTACTACACATAAACATAATCCCAGGTTTCTGTTTAAGACTGTGGATCAGCTGGTAAACCCAACCCCTCCTTGTGCCTCAGCTGGAAGTAATGATGACTGTGAATTGTTATCTTATTTTACCAATAAGGTGGTGTCAATCAGAGCCTCTATTACCCCCGTGGCCTCTTACTCAGAGGTTCCTCACCAGGAACAACAGAGTTTTAACCAGTTTTATCCCATCGACTTGTCTGAGCTTTTAAAAACAATATCACAAATGAGAGTGTCCTCCAGCCCACTTGATGTAATACCTACAAAATTTTTACTGAAAGTAATGGATTCTGTTGGCCCCCATTTGATCTCTGTTTTCAACAGCTCCCTATCTACTGGTTGTGTCCCTGATTATTTTGAAACGGCTTGCGTGAACCCACTTTTAAAGAAACCTGGTTTAGATCCCTCCCTCCCACATAATTTTAGACCAATTTCAAAACTGCCTTTTTATTGCAAAGATTCTAGAAAGAATTGTGTCCAAACAGCTGCTCACTGTATTGGAAAATAACAAAATATTTGAAAAGTTTCAATCTGGTTTCAGGAAGTACCACAGCACTGAGACTGCCCTGCTTAAAGTCACCAATGACCTTTTAATGTCTGCTGATGAAGGTATGTGCTCAGTCCTGGTACTCCTGGACCTTAGCGCTGCTTTTGACACCATTGATCACAACATCATGTTAGACAGACTGAGGCACTGGGTGGGGATCTCTGGTACTGCTCTAGAATGGTTTTCAT
>NW_025742399.1:0-823 GCF_021292245.1 Micropterus dolomieu | reverse complement strand
TCTGAAGGATTTATTAATTAACTACAATAACATGGTTAAGGATGCGAGAACACACTATTTTTCTGAACTCATTACTACACATAAACATAATCCCAGGTTTCTGTTTAAGACTGTGGATCAGCTGGTAAACCCAACCCCTCCTTGTGCCTCAGCTGGAAGTAATGATGACTGTGAATTGTTTTTATCTTATTTTACCAATAAGGTGGTGTCAATCAGAGCCTCTATTAGCCCCACTGCCTCTTACTCACCAGCAACAAGAGAGTTTTAACCAGTTTTATCCCATAGACTTGTCTGAGCTTTTAAAAACAGTATCACAAATGAGAGTGTCCTCCAGCCCACTTGATGTAATACCTACAAAATTTTTACTGAAAGTAATAGATTCTGTTGGGCCCCATTTGATCTCTGTTTTCAGCTCCCTATCTACTGGTTGTGTCCCTGATTATTTTAAAATGGCTTGCGTGAACCCACTTTTAAAGAAACCTGGTTTAGATCCCTCCCTCCCACATAATTTTAGACCAATTTCAAAACTGCCTTTTATTGCAAAGATTTTAGAAAGAATTGTGTCCAAACAGCTGCTCACTGTACTGGAAAATAACAAAATATTTGAAATGTTTCAGTCTGGTTTCAGGAAGTACCACAGCACTGAGACTGCCCTGCTTAAAGTCACCAATGACCTTTTAATGTCTGCTGATGAAGGCATGTGCTCAGTCCTGGTACTCCTGGACCTTAGCGCTGCTTTTGACACCATTGATCACATCATGTTAGACAGACTGAGGCACTGGGTGGGGATCTCTGGTACTGCCCTAGAATGGTTTTCATCCTA
>NW_025742398.1:0-3633 GCF_021292245.1 Micropterus dolomieu | reverse complement strand
ATTTTTAAAAGGGTGAAATAGAAAATAAAACAGGATAAAATACATTTTAAAGGAAATAAAAACAGGACAGTAAAAGTCACAGTGCAGTGGACGATATTAATCTACAGCCTTACATGTGATTTAAATAAAGGCAGAAAAGTCTTCAGTCTTAATTTAAAAGAACTGACAGTTTCAACAGACCTGCAGTTATCTGGGAGTTTGTTCCAGATATACGGAGCATAATAACTGAATGGATCTGGATTTAGAGAATCTGGATGGTTCATAATGAATCAGAAGATCAGAAATGTATTTTGGCCCTAAACCATTTAGTGCTTTATAAACTAACAGCAGGATTTTGAAATCAAATCTTTGACATACAGGAAGCCAATGTAAAGACCTCAGAACTGGAGTGATGTGATCCACCTTTATGGTCTTAGTGAGGACTCGAGCAGCAGCGTTCTGAATCAGCTGGAGCTGTCTGATGGATTTCTTAGGGAGCCTGTAAGAACACTGTTACAGTAGTCGAGTTGACTGAAGATAAATGCATGGATAAGCTTTTCCAGGTCCTGCTGAGACATAAGATCTTTAATCCTTGATATATTCTTCAGGTGATAGTAGGCTGACTTTGTAATTGTCTTAATGTGGCTCCTCAAATTCAGGTCTGAGTCCATGACTACACCAAGATTTCTGGCTTGATTTGTGGTTCTTAACATTACAGATTGAAGTCGAGCACTGACTTTCAATCGTTCCTCCCTGCCTCCAAAAACAATAACTTCGGTTTTATCTTTTTTTAATTGGAGAATACCGACACATCCAATCGTTGACCTGCTCAATACTGTTACTCAGCGCCTGTATGGGATCATAGTCCCCTGGTGAAATGGTTATGTAAATCTGTGTGTCATCTGCATAATTATGGTAACAAATTTTGTTGTTTTTCATATTCTGAGCCAGTGGAAGCATGTAAATGTTAAACAAAAGAGGCCCCAGAATGGAGCCTTGGGGAACTCCACATGTCATTTTTGTCAGCTCAGATGTGTGATTACCTATAGACACAAAGTAGTCCCTGTCCTTTAAGTAGGATTCAAACCAGTTTAGTACTTTGCCAGAAAGTCCAACCCAGTTTTCAAGACTGTCTAGTAATATGTTGTGGTCGACAACATAAGACTGAAATTCTGCCACTGTCAGTGTTTAAATGGATGTCATTGAAGACCTTAACAAGAGCCATCTCAGTGCTGTGGTGTGGTCGAAAACCTGACTGGAAGACATCAAAACAGTTAGTTAGTGCCAAGAAAGCGCTAAGCTGTTGAAAAACAGTCTTTTCAATGATTTTACTTAAAAATGGGAGATTTGATATGGGCCTATAATTGCTCATTAGTGAACTGTCTAGATTCCTCTTTTTTAAGAGTGGCTTAATAACTGCAGTTTTCAGGGCCTGTGGGAAAAAACCTGAGAGGAGAGACATATTGACAATTTGTAGTAGATCTGAGGCCATGCATTTAGAAACATTTTAGGAAAAACCTGTTGGCAGAATATCAAGGCAGCATGAGGAGGATTTCAGATGTTGTATTATGTCCTCCAGGTTTTTATGGTTAATAGAATCAAATTGTCTCATGCTATATGACTTGTTTTTAAGTGGACACAGGGACAAGACATATCCTGTTACTGACATGGAGGCAATAATTGCTTGTCTAATTGTTTGAATTTTGTCTGTGAAGAAGGAACCAAATTCATTGCAGGCCCTGGTGGATAGAAGTTCAGAGGCTACAGACACAGGAGGGTTGGTTAGCCTGTTGACAGTAGCAAACAGGACACGTGCATTATTAGTGTTTTTGGTGATGATGTCAGAGAAGAAGGACCGCCTTGCATTTCTCAGTTCTAAATTATAAATGCGAAGTCTCTCTTTATAGATGTCACAATGAACCTGGAGATTTGTTTTCTGCCACCTGCGTTCAGCTTTTCAACACTCTCTTTTTTGAGTTCTAACCAGCGTGGCATTTCTCCATGGAGATCTTCTCTTACCAGAGACCACCTTCACCTTGGCTGGTGCAATGGCATCAATGACATTTGTAATTTTAGAACTGAAATTATCTACAAGCTCATTGACTGAGACCCGTGAGAGGGCGGGTGTTGAGCGGAAAGCCTCAATAAATTTTTCACTAGTGTTTTCAGTGATTACCTCTGTTTTAACATTTGTGTGCACGCAGATAGCACTCTCAAAGAAAACACAGGAATGATCAGAGAGAGCAACATCAGTCACCACAACCTTGGAAATGTCCAGACCCTTGGAGATGACCAAGTCCAAAGTGTGCCCCTTATTGTGTGTGGGCTCCGTCACATGTTGAGTCAGTCCATAATTATCAAGAACACAACACACAGTTCTTTAGTCCCTTTGTCCAGGGGGTTGTCAACATGCATGTTAATATCACCAACAATAACCATACAGTCAAAGTCAATACAGATTATAGACAGCAGTTCACCAAAGTCATCAAAAAAATTTGCATAGTATTTAGGGGGTCTGTAGATATTTAGAAAAATAGCTCGAGAAGAGGAATTCAGCTGAAGAGCCACATCTTCAAAAGAAGCAAAATTCCCATAAGACATCTTTTTGCATTGGAGGGAGTCATTAAACAAAATGGCAACTCCACCTCCTCTCTTATGCACTCTAGCTTCACTCATAAAACTGAAGTTGGGAGGGGTAGATTCGATAAGGACAGCTGCACTGTTATCTTGGTCCAACCAAGTTTCAGTTAAAAACATGAAATTAAGATTGTGAGTTATTATAAAATCATTGATTAAAAAATGTTTTCCTGCCAAAGACCTAACGTTTAATAAAGCTAATTTTAGTGTGTTAAAAACATTATCTGGCCCACTTTTTTCGACAGGCTGTGGCTGACGAGGAATTAATACTAAACTTGCAGGATATGGTGAGTGCTTCCTGTTTTACAACACAGTCGCCGAACTGCACTGCACTGTTAAAAGCAGGTGATTGGCTTTCAAGCGGGAGTTGAAGAGTTGTACTGAGGATTCTTTGAGTGGCGTGTCTCCTCTCTAAGACGTCTCTAGTTAGGCTGAAAGTTTGTTTATCCTTCTTTCTGAAACAGGGTCCTGATCGTGATCCTGGCAATGTGGTTGCATTACGTTTCCACAGTACGATTTAACAAGGCACATGTTCTGATGTTTTCAGTGTACGAGCTAAATCATCTGTTTCCAACGGACATTGCCGGTGTTTTCTGAATATGTTTCTGTCCCCAGTACCTAACATCACCTCTGAGTTCCACGTGCTGCCGAGCTGCCAAGGCTGTCTGGTCTTCAGCATCAACAACACAGACAGAAACCTCAACAAGATTCATCAACTTCTGAAAATTGGTGGCACCTTTCCAGAGGAGGAGGTCATCAGTCGGGCTGTTTATCTGCTGGGTAGGATGGAACGAACCAGAGAGAGTAACTCACTCATTTCCTATCCGAAACATTCATCCATTTTGTTTTTGTTGTTTCCAGGCAGCGAGTCGACCTTAAAGGACTCGGACTTGGAGCGTTTCAAGCAGCAGGCGAGCTGCCTCGGCTTCTCCGGAGAACCAAACTACCACTACGACCCCAAGAACGGTGCTCGACCTTTAAACCTGTCTGATCGAACAATGTAATCAGGATGTGTGC
>NW_025742397.1:0-8943 GCF_021292245.1 Micropterus dolomieu | reverse complement strand
GGCTTTATGGCAGAGTGGCCCGACGGAAGCCTCTCCTCAGTGCAAGACACATGAAAGCCCGCATGGAGTTTGCTAAAAAACAGCTGAAGGACTCCAAGATGGTGATAAATAAGATCCTCTGGTCTGATGAGACCAAGATAGAACTTTTTGGCCTTAATTCTAAGCGGTATGTGTGGAGAAAACCAGGCACTGCTCATCACCTGTCCAATACAGTCTCAACAGTGAAGCATGGTGGTGGCAGCATCATGCTGTGGGGGTGTTTTTCAGCTGCAGGGACAGGACGACCGGTTGCAATCGAGGGAAAGATGAATGCGGCCAAGTACAGGGATATCCTGGACGAAAACCTTTTCCAGAGCGCTCTGGACCTCAGACTGGGCCGAAGGTTTACCTTCCAACAAGACAATGACCCTAAGCGCACCGCTAAAATAACGAAGGAGTGGCTTCACAACAACTCCGTGGCTGTTCTTGAATGGCCCAGCCAGAGCCCTGACTTAAACCCAATTGAGCATCTCTGGAGAGACCTGAAAATGGCTGTCTACCAACGTTTACCATCCAACCTGACAGAACTGGAGAGGATCTGCAAGGAGGAATGGCAGAGGATACCCAAATCCAGATGTGAAAAATCTTTCCCAAAACGACTCATGGCTGTATTAGATCAAAAGGGTGCTTCTACTAAATACTGAGCAAAGGGTCTGAATACTTATGACCATGTGATATTTCAGTTTTTCTTTTTTAATAAATTTGTAAAAATGTCTACATTTCTGTTTTTTTCTGTCAAGATGGGGTGCTGAGTGTACATTACTGAGAAATAAAATGAACTTTTTTGATTTTTGGAAAATGGCTGCAATGAAACAAAGAGTGAAAAATTTAAAGGGGTCTGAATACTTTCCATACCCACTGTATATTAGAGCTGACCCCAAATAGTCGAAGATTCAATGCTTCGATGGGCGGAGCCTGATTCGACTGTCAATCTCACAGTCGAAGCTTCGCAGCAAAACAAGGATCGTACCATTTTGGTGATACGGGGGAGCTCAACATCTGATTTTACATAGAACTACAAGTTTTATCCCAATAAGTTAATATGCTGCCTATTACAAAAAATTTCAAAATATAGTGCTGTAAATAAACATGTGAAAAGGAAAAAAGCTTTTAATAAAGGTTTATAAAGTGAGAAAACTGACTCCCTCACATGTGAAACTGCTGCACATCTGCAGTAAAACCACGCCCGCTCAGAAATCAGAGCATTTCCTCCTCTCATCATGCCTGAACTGGCGTCTTCTGCTCACTTTGTCATAAATGTTGTAATTCTCCTCATTTCGGAGACTTTAGAGATGAAACGGACTGAAAACAGATCAGGACTCTCGGTTCAGACCAAAACACACAAACCATCAGTTAGTGAAGTTAGTGTGATAATAACAAGCTGTGAGTCTGATGAGAACAGCCGACTGACGGGAGGAAGATCGATGATTTTACAGTTAATAATGTGAATCTGGAACCTGCTGCAGTTCTATCATCAGCTCCACTGACCCACCAACTACACAGAGAAAATACTTTGACTCTAAGATTTTTATCTAGTTTTGTAAAGAAACAAACAAGGGAAGTTTAAAAAAGGCAGAAGAAGAGTTTCCCAGCAGGATCATGTTTTTATAAAGCTTCATATAGTGGAGTTGGATGTGTGGCGTTCAGGGACAACCTGCTCTGATTAAGTGTCTCATTTAAAAAATGTGTTGTTACTTTTTAAAACTGGAATCTAAAAACATTCTGAAATCTGTTCATACTTGAGTTTTTCATTCAGATTCTTACCAAAATTTTAGCATTTTGATAACACTGGATTTGTTGAATAAGGATAAATTCTTAAACTCTGAACTAAAAAGTTACTGTCATTCATCCTGTAATAAATCCTGTATAATCTTTTACCTGCAGTAAAAGATTATATTAGTGTTCTTATCACTGTGATCTTAATCATGTCAGAGTTATTGCTTCCTTGTTGACCTTTGTTTTATTCTGTAGACAATGATTCTGTTAGCTATGAAGTGAAAGAGTTGATCAACTCTAGTAACGTATCGAACATCTTTATCTATATATCTAACCAACATCTAAATTGATTTCTAAACTGATGATTGAATGAATCTTTAATTTCTGACCAAAAACAGGCAAATGTGTCATAAAATGTCTTGTAGTGTGTTTGACAGGTGTCTCGTCCAACATGTGAACATGGTGCACGTACCTGAAGTTGACGCCATAGTGTTTTTATTTATTAAAAGTGAGAATAAAGCAGTTTCCTTTCAGTTATTGAAGTGATGGTGGCAGGTACAAGCTGCTGGTCCATCTGATCACCAGGCCTGAATAGATATAGAAATATACATGGGTTTCTGATATAGAAACCCATGTGAACTGTTCAGAACTTCAGAACAATAGTCCTGTAAAATGACTTTATCTGTAAAAATCAATCTGTTGATTCAACTCTGAGGTTATTTCTGTTCAAAACTGTACTGTCCGCTGTTTCTGATACTTTCATACCTGCACCACAATATGATTTAAGTTAACATACAAGTAAAGCATTCATCTCAACACAAACTGAACATGTAGACTGTTTTACTGCACTGCAAAACACGTTTAGCTGTTTCTGTTAAACTCATCACTATGTATATATCTTTTATTTATTTCTGGAGTCGACTCACCAGAACTTGTTTCGGCGTCATTTTCCCTCCAATAAAGGAACGTACAGACTTCACAGTGACGGACTCACTGAGAGCAGAGTGCAGAGAGGAGACAGAAGGTGAGTCAGGAGGAAACAAGGGACCTGATTGGCTTAGAACCACCCTCCCCTTTTCAATATGGCTGTCACTGTGGACACTCTGTCTGCACCTGAACTCACCTGAGACCTGAGGCGACCGTTTTCTTCAGCAGAACAGGAAGAAAAAGTGAATTTAACACCAAGTGTTAATGTGATCAGGAGACTCAGAGTTCCCACAGGTTGAATGTTACATTGAAGTGATCCAGAAAAAGAAAAGAGGAGTATAGAGATTCATAAGTAATGCTCTTCTTTTCTTAGACCGGCTTCTCTACACATCTGACATGACAAGTGTTTGTTGTTGTAGTCATGACAGTAGTAATGGTAGTTAAGGTAGTTTAGGTTCGGGTCGGCAGATGAGTTTCTTTAGGATCATTTCAGAGTAGCTGGCAGTGTCGCAGGTTAGCACAGGACTCTTAGTTGGAGCGTTGCATGTTGTCTCATTGCACTTTTCATATGGAGTAGGTCTAAACCAGGGGTATTCATTTAAAATTTTAGAGGTCCAGTCAGAGAAAATATCCCGAAGCAAAGGTCCGGAACATCATAACGACTCATCATTCAGGGCCATAACATGTAGTTGGGTCAACATGTGTTTTTAGTCAACAACTGACTGTCAAATCAAATATTTCAACAGTATTTAATGTCAGTTTTCACATCAAACTCTAGTTTGTCCCAGAGATGCTCACAAGTCTCTGAGCTAGAGTCCAAGTCAAGTCTCAAGTCTCTTGTGGTTATTACAAATGTTGTATCACCTGCTGTGTAACGTTAACTAAATAAAACTGTAAAGTTACATAGTCAATAATAAACCTGTAACCTGTTTTTAACTTACAGAGCACAACCTGTGCAGTGCAGTTAATGACAGCTTAAACTACTGTTAGTCAACACACCACCAGACTCTTACGTTATAACTAAATAAACCTGTAAGGTTACATGATCAACAATAAACCTGTAACCTCTTTCTAGCCAGCGTTAATAATTAGCGTGATGCAGCCAGCGGGACGTAAATGATTACGTTAATCGACCACCACAAGTTTGGCAAGTAAACAAACGCTCATTCATCTTTTCATAACGAACGACAGTCGGAGTTAACCTCTTGTAGGTCGTAGCTGAAGCAAGAAGCAAGCTAACGTTAGATGGCCAATGCTGAGCTAAACATGTTACCAACCTTAGGTCACTAACCTATTTGCGTTCAGCGCTTCTTTGTTTGGGTCTTTGTTGTATGAAGTTTTAAAGCCGGTGTTTGTGATGCTGATAGTACGTGTTACGTAGGCAGGTTATAGGTAACGGAGGGAGGGAATGACAGCACGCTCATCAGATGTTTCCTAAAAATAAACATTGTTCACGAGTCCTGCACCTCGAGTCCGAGTCAAGTCTTTTGAGGACATGTCTGAAGTCACTGTGTGTGCGAGTCCCCATCTCTGGTTTGCAGATCTATGAGATATTCTGGTTTTAAACTGCCCATGGGAGGAATGTACACGTAAGAATCTGTACATTCTTGATTAAAAGCCATGTGAAATCTCTTTTCTCTTTCGTCTCTTTCGTCTTCCTCTGTTTATCTCACTTGAGGACTCGACTCGCGATGCTTATGGGAATGCACAGATTTGACCGTTTCACATGCTCACAATAAATCAAGCAAGTCAAAAAAGTGACTGTTGATTGGGATAAATTTGCAGCAAGTTTCAAGTTTTATATTCTCTCATATTAATTATCAAAAACAAGAAAATGTATTGCATTGTTTGAAAAAGAAATGATATGAACTGGCAGAAAGTAATGATCCTATTGAAAATGGGAAGATGTCAGATCAATGTGGATACTGATCTGCAGGTAAATCTTGATTTATTTCTTTTCCCTGCTGCTTTTCTGAATATGATCCACACAAACTTGGCAGCGACTCACAGCCTCACTGCAGACCTTTGACCTCGACTGTTATATGTATATAATAAAGCCCTTTGAAGTTTCTGTTTCAAACCTTAAAACAAAAGAGAGTTTCACACCAAATGAGCAAGAGGAAAAGTTTGATCCATCTTTCAGCACCTGTTAAGTTTTTGTTAAATGAATTGCTAATAACCTTACAAACATTAAAATCAATAGTAAATGCTGAATTCTGTCTAAACTCAGCCAGCAGCCAAGAAAGCTTTGCTCAGTTAGGTGATCGAGGGCAAAATGGCAGAAATGACAAACTGCAGGCGAGAGGATAAAGCACTAAGATTTATTGGAATGTGACTGTATGCAGGGGCTGAACATGACCAGATCTGATCCAACATGCTGGTTGCAGGTAATAACAGTAAAACACAGTCACACTAATAAAACAGAACTTTGACCAGCAGTTAAATAAACCCTGAATGAAATGGTTTTCTCAGGAGGGCTGAAGGTTTTACTTCAGGTTGTCATTTGTGTGCTGCTTTGACAAAGTCTGCGTTACTGCAGTAAATTTCATAAACGATTTTGATCTTAACCACAACTTATATCAAGATCTGAAATTAGTATGAACGTTAACCAGCTGCACTTCAGAGTGATCACATGATAGCTTGAAGTCTTTGTGATAAAACTCAACTCACTTTTTTTTGTCCAACTCCCTGTCGTAGGTCTGTTTTATTAGTAGTAGCAGTAGTAGTAGTATTAGTAGTAATAGTATTATTAGTAGTAGGGACTGTTGAAATACAGAAACAGTAGTGAGCCTCATTCTGCTGCCTGCAGATTTTGTCAGCATCATTTACGGCTCATTTGCCTTCACTTACTGATATTGATGAGATGGTATTTCAATGTTGCTGCAGAATCTTCCAGTCATTTAATGTGGCAAACTGTTTTGTATAAATCATTTTATACAAATGTGTTGGAACCTTCGGTCACAGAAAGAAAAACCCACAATGGGCCCTGAAATAGGTTATTACTTTTGTCAGTTTCAACGTATTTCGGGGACCATTGTGGGTTTTTCTTTCTTTAATGGAGGGTACCAACAATTTTGTCCACGTCTATATCTTCATCTAAAAGCTGACTTTCCAGGCTGGTTCTGAGTTTTCCTTTTTGGTTTATTCTCAACACACATCCATCTCCCTCATCCATTCACTTCTGACACAGCTGATTCCCACACTTTGTCCCAACTCATCATATCCTTGATGATTATTTAACAGAACCTTTACTTTTACATCGTTGGCATGCAAACCTGCGTCTCCACTCTTTTTGTCACGGCCTAATGCTGCGTTCCAGACTGCTCGGAGATTTCCCAGAACGCGGTGCATGCTGGTTCATGATGCTGAAAGTGAACAAAAACATGGCTGACCTTGAAAAACTTTTAAATTAGTCAGGAAAAATACAGATGCAAAAATCAGTAACAAAGGACGGAGTGACCATAACAGATGAAATCAAAATACACAAAATCATAATTAAATAATATAAATTAAGTGTATAAAATTTTCTTAAACTAGTTTAACTGAGACATGGTGAGTTATTTCACTTCTGATGTGAGTTCTAACAGGTGATGAATAAATGAATGTGAACACTGTACTCTGTACCTGTGATTTACCTCAAAGTAAACATCTTATTTCATGTTTTTTATTAAATGTTATTCTGTGTAAAGTTACAGAGCAAACTTATGAGGTTAAAAACAAATTGTCATCCTTAAAAAGAGGTCCTTTCGGTTTTCATGAAGTCAGTTCATGAAACTATTGATATATTAAATATGTCTGCTTTTATTTTTGACATTTTTGCTTAATATAGGCAATGAAGTGCATCACCTTTTTTTGAGACACATTTACTTATTAATTTAAATTTAATTTCTAGCAGGTGTGAAGTTGTCAGTGGTTGTGAAGAAAAAACATTCAAGTAAAAATATTGTAAGCTTTTGCGAAATGGTTAGAAATAATGTAATCTGGGGCTTCTGGTTAGCTCAGGTCTACTGAGGCTCACAGCGGATATTCACTATATCCACTTTATTCTTCTACTGCACCACACTTCAGAGGGAAATATTCTACTTTTTACTCGACTACATTTATTGACAGCTTGTTACGGGCTCCTTTATTAAAGATTAAACCAGTGGTTTCCAACCTCTCTGACTTGTGTATTTTCAGATGTCTCTGAGTTGTTGTCAGCTCCACCAAAGAGACATTTATCCTCTAAACTCTCAAGGTTTGATAGAAATAACTGTTTGAGGCCCAAAGAGGTCAAATTATTCAATATTTCACAAAACAGCAAAGTCTAAAAAATTCAAAAGCGATTTGTGTATCAGAGACTTCCTTCCTCTTCCATCAGTCATCTCACTATCAGAAATAATATAATAAGTCCATCTGACCCTTCAGCTCTAGCAGCATTAAATCTGTCTTCTAATCTGGGTACGTTATCTAATAAAGTTAACGAAGAGGCAGAGACCTGAGTGTACAGTTGGACTCTGTGTCTTTTGATGCTCAGGTGACTAAAGTGGTGCAGTCCTGCTTTGTCCAACTGAGACATTTAACTAAGATCAGGTCGTTCCTTCACAGATTTAGAAACAGTCATCAATGCTTTTATCTCTTTCAGACTTGAAACAAAACGCTGCACAATCTAAGAGAAGCGACCACATCATACGGACCTGCCCTTCACTGGTTACCTGTCAGAGTTAGAACTTTAAGATTTTACTGCTCGTCTGACATCAGAAACCAGTATTTTGTGTTGTGTTTATATTGATGCAAAATGAAAAGTTTCAAACATTTTATTTTTTAAATTAATGTGAAAATACAAAAATCTAAAACAATAAAGAACAAAAAGATGAACAAAACTTACAGAATGACATGCAGGATGTATTTTATTCAATTTTACAATAAATTAAAATGTAAAATTTTACATCTTGAATAAATTGCATCATGTTGTTGGCTGGAGCCAATCCCAGCTGACATCGGGCGAAAGGCGGGGTATACCCTGGACAGGTCGCCAGTCCATCGCAGGGCCACACATAGACAAACAACCACTCACGCTCACACTCACACCTAAGGACAATTTAGGGTCACCAATCAACCAAAGCCGCATGTCTTTGGATGGTGGGAGGAAGCCGGAGCACCCAGAGAGAACCCACGCAGACACGGGGAGAACATGCAAACTCCACACAGAAAGGCCGGAGCAACCGGGGTTTGAACCCACGACCTTCTTGCTGTGAGGCAACAACCACTGCCCCACCACACCACCCTTAATTTAATTCAATTCAGTTTTATTTATATAGCGCCAAATCACAACAACAATTATCTCACAGCGCTTTTCATAAAGAGCAGGTCTAGACCGTACTCTGTGATGCTATTTACAGAAGCCCAACAGTTCCCACCAAGAGCAAGAACTAGGAGACAGAGGCAAGGAAAAACTTCCTTTTAAGAGGCAGAAACCTCGAGCAGAACCATGGCTCAGGGTGGGCGGCCATCTGCCTCGACCGGTTGGGGGTGAAGAAGAGAGAGAGGGAGAGAGAGAGAGAGAGAGAAAAAGAGAGGGATGTAAGGAGAGAGAGAGAGGAGGGAGGCAGCCTACACAATATACACACAGAGGTACAGAAAGTAAAGGTGATGTTGCTATAGACTAAATGAAAAATGGTACAGATATTTATAGTAGTGTTAATGATAACAGTCGTAGTGTTAATGATTATAATAACAATAATAACAATAAGACTAGTAACAATAGTCGTTGCAGCAGAGGGTGTCGAGCAGGAACACGGGGGCAGCAGGTGACCCGCAACCACAGATCCAGACTCCACAGCTCCAGAGCCAGAAAACCTGCAGGAAGTGATAGAAGGAGAGAGGAGAGGGACGAGAAAGCACAAGACTACCGGAAAGGGGAGAAGTTGTGTTAGTAACATGCAATAATGGGATGAGGTTGCATACAGAGGGAGAGAAAGTAGAGGAGAGAGGAGCTCAGTGCATCATGGGAAATCCCCCGGCAGTCTAGGCCTATAGCAGCATAACTAAGGGATGGTTCAGGACTACCTGAGCCAGCCCTAACTATAAGCTTTATCAAAGAGGAAAGTCTTAAGCCTACTCTTAAATGTGGAGATGGTGTCTGCCTCCTGAACCCAAACTGGAACCTGGTTCCACAGGAGACGAGCTTGATAGCTGAACGCTCTGGCTCCTAGTCTACTTTTGGAGACTCTAGGAACCACAAGTAACCCTGCATTCTGGGAGCGCAGTGCTCTGGTGGGG
>NW_025742396.1:7227-12920 GCF_021292245.1 Micropterus dolomieu | reverse complement strand
GTGTAAATGATGAAATGCTGTAGTTTGTCTCTGTGTTGAGGTGGACCAGTGATCCTGCAGAGTCCTGTCCTCCCTGTGATGGAGGGACATGATGTCACTCTGCACTGTAAAACAGAGACCCCTCCCTCCAACCTCCCAGCTGGTTTCTATAAAGATGGCTCCCTCATCAGGACTGAGCCTACAGGTCACATGACCATCCACCATGTTAACAAGTCTGATGAAGGCCTCTACAAGTGTAACATCAGAGGTCGTGGAGAGTCTCCATCCAGCTGGATCTCTGTCACAGGTGAGGAGCTCAAAGATAATTCTCAAACTGACCTTGTTTTGTTTTCTACATTGAGTTCAGCAGGTTTCAGGACAGCAGAGATGATTCATGATGTGACAACATTTCTAACTTTGCAATCTGCAAAGAAACAAGAGTGAAATCTGTCAGAGTTTAACCCACCGTTTGATACATGATCTTTTAACTCTACATTAACCACAGTAGAGAAAGATTACAAATTTACTTCTGTGTGTTTCTGTTTCTGCATTTTGTTGAATGAGTTCTCTGTGAATTTAATCATATTTTATTCTTCATTTCAGGAAAGCCCACGACTACAAGTCCTCCTTCTTCCCCCTCTCCTCCTGGTTCCTCCTCCTCGTTCTTACCCACCTCTCCTCCTGGTTCATCCTCCTCTTCCTTACCCACCTCTCCTCATGGTTCTTCCTCTCCTCCTCCCTCTGTGTCGTGGTCTGCTGTTCTATCTTTCTGTGTTCTGATTCTACTGGTTCTTCTGGTTCTACTGGTGAGACGGTGGATCCACATGAAACCTAAAGGTTAGACACAGACTAACGACAACAAAAAAAGTCATTTTATTTACAACCATGTGCTGCAATAACCTTAATTTGTGGAAAGTAAAAATAATATGTTACAAACAGTTTCTCTAAGTCAGACTTCAGTTAGGATTCTCATAAATTACATGGCAGTTGTTAATAAAACAATCTCACCACAGGGCCCACGTTCAGACTGCAGGTGCCAAAGTGACCCAAATCCAATTTTTTTGTTCATATGTGACTCAGATGTGATCTTTTTATGACAGTGTGAACAGGTCAAGTCACATGGAATCTCATCTTTCCAGTTCGGACTTGGGCCACTTTCATAAGTGGTCTAAAAAACAATAGAGCAGCTGTTTCCCTGCATGACGGAGCCGCGAAAAAGCTTCACATAGGCCATTATTATACATGTGGCTCTCTTCCTTCTCTACCTTGCTATCATCTTCTCACAAATTCCCTTTTTTACACCTGAAATCCACCGTATCATGAGTACTCTTCTGAGTTACGTGCATGCTACTTATCCGATTGGACGCAGTAGATTGAGAGCAAGAGAGAGAGTGAGAGATTTGGGGGGGCAGATTCCCTGCACAGCGCCAGAAACAGTAAATGTCACAGAAAGGACAAAGTTGTGAACATTTATCGTAATTTGGGAAAGATGTGACCCGGGGAGTAAACAGAGAGAGGGAAATGAGAAAGGATTAGTAAGTTTCGGGAGGATTAGTAAGTAGGGGCTAACAGGGGCTAACCCCTGTGGCTCCTTGTTTACTTCTGTAAGACAACGTGCTGCGTGTGACGTGGTTTTATTCTTCTGCATATGTGGGTCACTTTCAGGCTGTGGACAGTTCAAATTGGAGTCTGATATGGGCCACATTTAAACAGTAATCTGTCAAACTAAAGAATCGGATCTTGAAAATAATTCAGAATTGAGCATCAAGGCCTCTGATGTAGCCTTGCGCAGGCTTGTGGAGCTTTTGATTGAATCACATGATCTTGATCATGTTTGAAATTTCTGATCATTTTGGTTCATTCAGCTGCTGAAGTAGAAGTTGTGGATGATGACATCACATACACTGATGTCAAAATATCACGTCACCTAGCAGCCAATCATATGCAGCGGAGGTGACAATGTTTTATTCATTCTGTTTTTCAGGGACAGTGACTGTGTGTTCTTGTTCTTATGTCTTTGTGAGGATCTGTTTTAGTTTCAGACTTTGAGATTGTCAGAGTTTGGGCTAGAATCCAGACCAGACACAAAACTGGTTAAGTTAAGAGGTTTATTGTCAAACAACAGGCAAAAGCTAATGGCAGATAGGGTTGTGAACCTGAGGCGTTTTAAGTTTCCAATTCAGATAAATCCCCTTCACTCGTGTTGTGTTGGTGTGCTTTCAACTTTCTCAGCAGCAGCAGTATTAACAAATATAAAAACTGTCAAAATGTAAATTGTACTTCAGTTTAATTATTGGACTTTCACACATCTGTCTTCAGCTGTATCCTGATTTTTGCTGTTGTTTTCCAGAGAGTGATCCAGCTGCAGTGGACTCAACAGAGACAGAAAAAGAAGAAGTCAGTTATGGACAAATAGCCATCAAAGACATCAAATCAAACAGGATGAGAGGTACAGCTGCTCTTATTTGTTTCCATCATGAACCAGCAGTAGGGGTGCAACGAATAATCGCCATAGTTGACAAAAATCAATTAGTTTCCATGGACGGAAATGTTTTGAAAACAGCCACAAGATCCAGGAAGATGAATAACACTACAGGGGATGAGAAAAAGAAAATCAAATGCAATAATGTTGTCATTCCATATGTGTCTGGAGTATCAGAGAAACTGGAGGAAGATTTATTACAACCATCACATCCCTGTGTTTTGTTCAAACCCAAGAACACGCTAAGATAGATACTGGTCCACCCTAAAGACCGCACATCCAAACACAAGTAAGCAGTTTAGTTTATGCGGTCCAATGCAGTGAGGAATGCACAAACCACTACAAAAATGCATGGCTCAACATAGAAAAGCAACCTCCTCAGGTCAAGACTCAGCAGTTTACTTACATCTGAAAGAGATTATTTGAGGACCACAAAGTGCACATTTCAAACAGAGAGGATAGATGGTTTAAAACGCAGCTATTTACACCCACGTTGAGAAGCCATTGCTTAACAGGGGAGGGGGTCTGCGACACCACTTATTCCCCACTTAGGATGCTGTCCTTTCATCACTTCTCAGGAAGCTAAACAAATGTTAATTTTTGGCCTCAGCTGAAGATGCCAACATTGGTAATTCAGACTAGACCTCAGGTGGCTCCAACCACCATATTGACTGTTGTTGCCAGGAACATTAACGAACCAGCAGTCAATCATTAAATCGTTAAATCGCTGAGTTTCCCTACTAGTCAGTAAGAACTGAAGCAGTCTCTTGTATGCGGGACGATAGGCAACTGGACAGCCAGGCTTCGTACAGGCAGCAGGACAGGCAACTGGAGCAGGTGTCAGTAGGGCCACCGACGGAGAACCAGAAGCTGGTGTTGGTTGAACCACTGACTGAGAACTAGGCAAAAACTCAGCTGGAACAGGGCTAGCTGGCAGGCTAGTGGGCAGTGAGTTTCTGATGTCTTGACACAGTTCACAAAAACGTTCAGCATGGAGACAGGTTTCCTGGACTAAACTAGAACTGAATTGGAAGCTGGAGCAGGTGAATTGTTAACAGTTTTTTAACAGGGGATTAGCTGGCTGACTGGCAAGTCATCCTGGCAGGGCAGGCGGGAGACTAGCCACAGAGGGGCTTGCGGAACAGAAAACAGGCATCTGGAGGCCAGTTGACCGAAGGCTAGCAGGCTGGGATGAAGACTGACTGCTCGCAACCTGCAGGTTGTCACGTTGGTGGAGAGCAGACTGAGAGGCAGGTGGGGGAGCAGGAACAGCAAGTGGAGTTGGTAATATTTATTGCAAAAACTACAGTCAAGGTGTAGGGAGTCCAAAATACAAAGCAATAGCAACAATGAACTGGCACAGGAGGGGAGAACATAATGACACACAGGTGAAACCAGTAGACAATCAGTGAGGATACAAACACAGGAAGTAAAACATGACAACACAGACACACATACACCCACACACACAGACACATTAATAAGTAGTAAACAGTAAACAGGTGGCTGATTAGAGACAAAGTTACTGAGCTATAATACTGGAACTATTTCTGACACTGTGAGTCAGAAGTGAGCTGTTCATCAGAGTGATGGCTTGTGGGAAGAAACTGTTCC
Organism: Micropterus dolomieu; assembly: GCF_021292245.1. Lineage (NCBI taxonomy): Eukaryota > Metazoa > Chordata > Actinopteri > Centrarchiformes > Centrarchidae > Micropterus > Micropterus dolomieu. The sequence continues at coordinate 8,845 of NW_025742396.1, read as the reverse complement.
TGAGTCTGTTGGTTTTGTACAGTGCTCTGTAGCGCCTACCAGAGGGGAGGAGCTGGAACAGGTTGTGTCCAGGTTGAGATGGATCTGCATTGATGTTTCCTGCCCGTTTCCTGACTCTGGAAATGTATAAGTCCTGAATGGAGGGCAGGTTGGCACCAATTATTTTTTATGCAGTCCTGACTGTCCGTTGTAGTCTGCTCCTGTCCTTTTTTGTGGCAGATCCAAACCAGACAGTGATGGAGGTGCAGAGGACAGACTCGATGATGGCTGTGTAGAACTGGATCAGCAGCTCCTTAGGCAGTTTGAGCTTCCTGAGCTGGCGCAGGAAGTACATCCTCTGCTGGGCCTTCTTGATGATGGTGTCAGTGTTGGGTTCCCACTTCAGGTCCTGGGATATAGTGGATCCCAGAAACCTGAAGCACGTGTTAAGCTCCAGGTTGTTCTGACCGCACCAGAGAGCCAGCTGATCAACCTCCCGTCTGTAGGCCGACTCATCACCATCCCGGATGAGGCCGATGAGCGTTGTGTTGTCAGTAAACTTCAGGAGTTTGACAGATGGGTCTCCTGAGGAGCAGTCATTTTATGTAGAGAGAGATGAGCAGTCGGGAGACACCAGATGCTGGATGTGATGATCCCCAACCCTACCTGCTGAATCCTATCAATCAGGAAGTTTGTGATCCACTGAGTGGAGGCCGGCCCAGTGAGCTGGGTGAGTTTTTTGTGAAGGATGTCCGGGATGATGATCATTGCGCAGTCCTAAATTGACTGCATCATCCACTGACCTATTAGCCGTGTAGGAAAAACTGCAGGGGGTCCAGCAAGGGGACCAACACCAGTCTTTCAAAGGACTTCATGACAACAGATGTCAGGGCGACAGGCCTCTAGTCATTTAATCCAGAGATGAGAGAGGTGGGGGGGGGGCATCGTGGCACTGTGGGATTCTCAAACCTACAGTAAAAACCCTTCATCTTGTCAGCCAGTCGTTGGGTACCAGCAGTTTTGGGTGATGGTCTCCTCTCCTCCACACTGACGCAGGGTCACTGTCTGTGAAGCTGATTTCTAGTTTTTCAGCGAAGCTCCTCTTTGCAGCCTTTGACCTCTTTAGTCAGTGTGTTATACAGGATTCTGTCTCCACTTCTGAAGGCCTGTTATTTGGCCTGACAAAGCTGCCTGAATTTAACTGTGAACCAGAGTTTTTGGTTGTTGTATGTGCAGAAGGTTTTCCCAGAGAACATTGGCATATCAAAGTTTCCTCCTCACTAGAGGACAAAGTGGCCTGGACCTTGACCCTTCTCACAAGAGATTTTTTTTTCATGTGACACAATAGAAAATAAACTCAAACTCATCTGTCTTTATTCCCAAGGATTGGTATTGTTGGCTACGCAAACAGGTCTGTGTATGGCGGTAGTGTCACTCACTGGTCTTTAGCAGTAGTATTGCAGACTTGAGCTTGAGCTGCAGAAATGCTTTGGAAAATGTAACTGTTACGGCCGCCGCTGGCTGCCTTAGAGTAGTTGTGTTTTGGAGTTCTCTGAGCTGTATGCAAATCCCCACGGCAAGCACCTGTCGAGGATTGGTTCCCCTGGACCTGGAACCACCCACTTCCTGGTTGCTGTTT
>NW_025742396.1:0-7207 GCF_021292245.1 Micropterus dolomieu | reverse complement strand
AGTTAAGACGTGAAGATCTTCACCTGCCCAGAAGACAGTTAAAAGCAGCAGTCCTGTCCTATAGTCCATCATGTTGAACTGTGTGTCCACTGTTCTCTGTCATCCTCTCTGCAGTCAGATAAGTAGAGGTGGAAGACATCTGAGTTTTGCATTGACTCCTCCTCACAGTGTGGAAATGGATTTGACATCTGTCATATCATTTCATTTATATAAATGTGTAATATGTTGGCAAATACATTATTAAATTGGTTGCTTCATTAGAAGAGTCTGTATCATGTAACGACCTTGGCATCAGTTAATCAGTGTTTCAAATTTGCACACTTCTAGCATGCAGGTGCTTAAAAAGGCTCACAATTTTACTTTTTTGTTGGGACTTGTGTGTTTCACATTTGTCTTTACACTACTCACTACTCTTTGTAATGTGAACTTCTTTTGTGTACTGCTGTTATGACATGCTAATGTCTCCCCACTAACAAATTAAGTATCTAGATTATATGTCAGTGTTACGGCCGCCGCTGGCTGCCTTAGAGCAGTTGTGTTTTGGAGTTCTCTGAGCTGTATGCAAATCCCCACGGCAAGCACCTGTCGAGGATTGGTTCCCCTGGACCTGGAACCACCCACTTCCTGGTTGCTGTTTGCTGGCGTCTGATTGGTGTGGCTGAGGATCCTACTGAACCTGCAAACCAGAACTCACCAATCAACACCAGCTGGCCTACAAATAGTTTGTGTTCCTGCAGTTCGAGGCGACTGAGCCAGTGATCAGTTCGCCTTGTTGTTGGTTGTGTACCCCTATGAATGTCTTGAGTGTTTAAATCTGATCTGATCTGTTTGTTGGTTGCCGGCTTAAGTGACTCTTGTCAGTAAAAACCTTTGTGAACTAGAGTGTGAGTGGCACTCTTTAAGGGGGAAAATTGTTTGTTTGGTTACACTACATTCCTGTACAGCATGTAGGTACTGATCTCCTTTTGTTAAGTGTTTTTTTTGTCAGTACCTACATAGCCTCCTTTTGTTGTGTTTTTTTGGAGACAACTCATTTAATTAAACTTTGACTCAACCTGAATTCAGTTGTCCTTACCACCTTAATTTAACCCAAATACCTTGTTACTGCCCTACCCTAACGAGCTGGGTTGTAACAGTCAGCCATTAAACTTAACATAACTCTTAGTAGGGTTTGGTTTAGGGTTACACTGAGTCATCAAATGTATACAGAGATTTTTTATAAACAAGAAATAAAAACATGTTCTTTAGTGAATCTTTGTAGTATGAATATCCAGTATTTTTCAATCCAATCCACTCCAGTCCTTTCCCTGCAGGCTGTCTGATCCAAGCTGTGTAGTAGTTGCTAACAGAATAAGAGACCTGACAGGTGATGGTCAGACGTTGACCTGGCTGCACAGTCACAGAGGCTGGCTGTGTCAACTGTTGACACTTCACACCTGTTAAAAAAAGAAAATGTTTAGTAACAAATGATCAAGTTATACTGCAAAAGAAGAACTGCTGACTTTGACAAATCCAGAGAGACTCACATCCAGCTGCCAACAGCAGCAGCAGAGCTACAGAAAACATGGTTTACGTTGAAAGTGATGTGCTGTGAACTCCACTGACAGCCTGATGGGAAGTTTTTATAGCTGAGTAACAAGGAAGGTCACTGAGTTTGCATAGAATCAAACACATGAAGCATCAATGTTGGTCTAACTGGAGCCAATAGAAGAGTCTGTTGACTGTTATTATATCTGCAGAGTGAAAACATGCCTGGAAATCACTTCTGCTTTATTTTCATTTCACAACACTAATTTTTTACGTTTTGAAAGTGTCCTTGCATTTACAGAAATGAAATAATTGTTAACTTTGCTCTTTTTTCAGCCACCTGGCTGAAGGATTGGACCCAAAATGCAGCCACGGCAGTACTGTAAGTGAGGTTTATTGCGGTGGAGCCAGTACAAGAGTCTGTTGACTGTTATTATATCTGCAGAGTGAAAACATGCCTGGAAATCACCTCTGCTTTACATATATTTTAATTTCACTACACACTAAATTGTAACATTTTGAAAATATCCCTGCATTTACAGGAATGAAACAACTGTTAACTTTGCTCTTATACTGAACTAATAATGCCTACAGGTATTGACAACATTGAAATATTAAAACATTATGTACATTATTATATAAATGCAACAATGACAAGGATCATTATTAATTAATCATAATTCTTGAATTGTTCTGCCCTTCAGGCATTTAAGTTTAATGTTTATGCATTTATTTTGGTACAACTTAAGTTTCACATGCTTTTATTTTGACATCTGTCAAATCTGACCTGGCTCACTAAAATGGTGCAGTATTGGTTTCAAATATTTGGGAAATTGGTAAATCGGATGAGCATATATTTAAACAGAATTATATAAAACTATTGGAACAAACCAAACTTAACCTTCAAAGATGGATTGATCTTCCACTGTCTCTCATAGGCAGAATTAATACTATCAAAATGAACATTTTGCCAAGTTTATTAATCTCTTTCAATGTCTCCCGATGAACGTTCCCAAGAGTTTCTTCAAAGAACTTAACAAAATCTTAACTCCTTTTATATGGCAAAGAAAAAACCCTAGGGTCTAACTCATTTCTCTGCAGGCTCCATATTCAAGGAGACGACTCAACTTACCAAATTTTAGGAATTATTACCTTGCTTCGCAGTACAGATCGATTTAGATCTGGCGGCATGCTGAGAATAGTGAGGTTAGATGGGTCCCAATAGAACAACATGAGTTGAAGTCTATGCCTTTAAAGGATATTCCATTCATAAGCACAAAGAAATGTTTAGCCACACTCACAAACAACTCAATAATACTAAACACATTTGCTGCTTGGCAAGAATCTCACTCACTTCTCAACACAAATATTTATTTTCTTAGAAGGGCACGTTTGTGGGGCAATCCCAACCTCTCACACCACATAGGTGACTCAGTGTTGCAGGGATAGAGGGAAAGAGAAATCCAAACAGTTGCTGACTTATACATTGATGATGCATTTGCTAACTTCCAACAACTAAATGATTCAACCTTTCCAAAGATAGTTTCTCCAAATTCCTACAAATTAGAGACTGGGTTAAGGAGAAATCTAAAGAAATATTCCCATATATCCCAAAAGAAACTCTACTTGAAACCCATCTACTGTATGTAACAAATTACACGGATCAACAAAAGGGATAATATCTTCTATATGTGGTATCATCAATGGAGCGTTACCGGTTTATGATAAAACATCTACAAAAAAGAAATGGGAAAAAGACCTAGACTGTATTTATGAGGAGGCGGGTAGGTGTCATCTATTGGAACAAGCACAGACTGTGCTAACCTCCACAAAACACAGGCAAATTCAATTTAATATATTCCATAGGACATACTACACACCCTACAGGTTACATAAACTTGACAGCAAAATTGCTTTAAATGTCAGAGACGAAAAGTGACCGATGGTGATCTTGTACCCAATGATAGAAGAATTTTGGAAACGTGTCATTGAATTAACCTCAAGGATAATAGGAAGTCAAATTGAACAGGACCCAAAACTGTGGATCCTGGGGCAAACATTTCTTCCTACCCATTGAGAGATGTAGCTAACTTTTTCTATATAGTCAGATAGAAATCATTTTATTGCTGTTTAGTTGCATCAAACTGTCAATAGTATCTCCACATCTTTTCTAAACATTTCTCTGCAGTTTAAACACAATCATTATTTGATTACCGTATTATTATACTCCCTTTTCTATATAAATTATAATCTCCATACACAATATATGTAGGATTCAAGTAATTCACTTTGTTTGTAAACGTTAAATTTAAAAAACCTGCCATCACTCCACTTCTCATCCACTTTATAGATCTGCTTTTTTCTTTCAGAAATTGTTTTAATGAATCTACAGTCTGCGATGGAGATGGATATTTTCTTACCTTTCACTTGGTTTGTATTATAGAGCAACATGAATCTTTTTCATCAATATTCTCACATAAAATGGAACTTTAAAACCAATCATACATCAGTGGTACTCAAATGTCTGTGTTTTGTATCATTTTGAATGACCTGAGGGCGTTAATCATGTAAAACAGTGCAGGGTCTATCAGCGAGGATGAGAGAAGACAGTTTTAGCACAGAATTCCCAGACAACGTTTCTCACTGCAGGATTAGTTGTTCATCCATCTTTAATCAGAGTCTCACAAGCACAAGAAGACACAGCAGCTCCTTCAGGCTTCCTGCTGTTCATATTCAGATTTACTTCCTGTCTGCTGAGATGAACTGACATAGACAGATGGAGCTGCAGGAGTGTTAACAGTGAACTTGTGTTGCAGTCATTAGTGGTCTGAGGGCTCCTCCTCTGGTGGCTTCATGTTACAAGTGTTCAGGCACTGAGGGTTTTTTGTTCAGGTCTACTGATGGTTTGTGTCATTATGGATCTCTGGCACAGTAACACACAGCAGTGTCTTCAGGCTGCACATTCAAACACATGAAGCATCAATGTTGGTCTAAGTGCAGACAGTAGAAGAGTCTGTTGACTGTTATTATATCTGCAGAGTGAAAACATGCCTGGAAATCACCTCTGCTTTACGTATGATGCTTAAATTTCATTACACCCTCTATTGTAATGTTTTGAGAATGTCCCTGAATTTACAGAAATGAAAACTCTGGTAACTTTGCTTTTATTGTAAACTATTAATCCTAAATATATTGTATTGATAACAATTTAATATACCATTATGTATATTATTGTGTAATTGCAACAAAGACAAGATCATTATTGCTATTTTTTATATAAATACTAACATAAATCATTCATAATTTAAACATCTTTATTAAAATCAGCATTGCAATAACAAGAGAAATGCAGTAACAGCCAGGATGATGTAAATACAATGGAAATCTAAGTTTTCTGGTTTACATAAAATACATTTAATGGTTTCAGTGTTTACAGACTCCAGTGGAGCAGCTACTTCAGGCTTCCTGCTGTTTATCTCAAGATCTAGTTCTTGTCTACTGAGATGAACTGACACTGACTGATAGAGCTGATGATGGTAAACACTTTATAGTCAAACTTTACTATTCAAAAAGTGCTGAATCAATACCACTCAATCGCAATATCTAGTGTACATGAGCAGCAGGAGTGTTAAGCTGTAGTTCAGTCCAGGGTTCAAATGCCAGTCAGTTAAGATCAATGAGAACACCAGATCTGAGTGTCTCCTTTTAGAAACAGAGGAGAGAAACACTTGACACTGACTGCCCTCTAGTGATGTTATAAAACGAACTGCAACAGTAATATGAATACTAAGAAAAAATAAGTCATGCTTGGGCTCGAACAGCCTGAAAGATGAGTACTGTAGGTTTTTGTACAGCTGCTCAACCAACTCCAGTCACTGTGACTCTCGAGCACAATAATAAACGGCAGAATCTTCAGTCTTCAGACTGTTCATCTGCAGATACAGCTGCTGTCTGCTGTTGTCTCTGGAGATGGTAAACCGGCCTTGAACTGACTGAGAGTAGAATGTGCCGCTACTGTCACTATAGATTCTAGCAACCCACTCCAGTCCTTTTCCAGGAGCCTGTCTGACCCAGTTCATATAGTAGCTGCTGAATGTGAATCCAGAGGCTGTACAGGTCAATCTGTGGGATTCTCCAGGCCTTTTAACCAGTGGTTCAGATTCTGTCAGAGTCTGACCATCAACACCTGTTAAGAGGATATTAAAACAAGTGAAATAAAATGCTAAAACAAATAAAACTTAAGTTAAGACATGTGAAGCTCTTCACCTGCCCAGCAGACCGTTAAAAGCAGCAGTCCTGTCCTATAGTCCATCATGTTAAACTGTGTGTGCACTGTTCTGTCATCCTCTCTGCAGTCAGATAAGTAGAGGTGGAAGACATCTGAGTTTTGCATCGACTCCTCCTCACAGTGTGGAAATGGATTTGGATCTCAGTTACTGTTGACTGTGAAACTGGAGAATCAATGTTTATTTTCATGAATTGTTCCTTTAAGAGTCCCTCTTTCATGTTTCAGTACAATTTGTGTAATACGTTGGCAAACACATCATTACCTTGGTTGCTTCATTAGAAGAGTCTGTAGACTTTGGCATCAGTTAATGAATGTTTCAAGTTTGCACACTTTTAGCATACAGGTGCTTATAAAGGCTTGTTTTTTGCCTTTACACTAGTCTTTATAATGTGTACTTCCTTTGCTGTTATGACATGCTAATGTCCCCCCGTAACAAATTAAGCATCTAGATTAAATGTCAGCCCTTAAACATTTAACCAAACATTTAACCAACTCTTATTGGGGTTTGGTTTAGGATTATACAGATTCATCATATTTATACTACAGATTGGAAAAAAAAACAAAAAAAAACATTTTACTTGTTAATATGCATTTACTTTGCAAATTAATTTAACATTGTGCCAAATTAGATAAATAGAAGACCTCTGTATTCAGTCAGTAACTATTCAGATTTTTCATAACTTGACGGTCAGAAGTGTTAAAAAAAAAAAAAACAACAAAAAGAAAAAAAGGGATACTGAGAAAACTGAATGTTCCCAGTAGTGCTGGTAAATAGTAGTTGTTTTTGTATGACTCCTGTTGTTGTCTTTCAATTTGGATCTCTGGCACAGTAATACACAGCTGTGTCTTCAGGCTGCACATTCTGTCCGTTTAAAGTCACTCTGTTGCTTGAGAAGTCTAAGTCGATACTGTACTTGTTCTTTAGTGAATCTTTATAGCTTGAAGTGCATCCAACACATGCGCTCCCAATCCACTCCAGTCCTTTCCCTGCAGGCCGTCTGATCCAAGCTGTCCAGAAGTTGCTAACAGAATAAGAGACCTGACAGGTGATGGTCAGACGTTGACCTGGCTGCACAGTCACAGAGGCTGGCTGTGTCAACTGTTCACACTTCACACCTGTTAAAAAAAGAAAATGTTTTGTAACAAATGATTAAGTTATACTGCAAAAGAAGAACTGCTGACTTTGACAAATCCAGAGAGACTCGCATCCAGCTGCCAACAGCAGCATCAGAGCTACAGAAAACATGGTTTATGTTGAAAGTGACGTGCTGTGAACTCCACTGACAGCCTGATGGGAAGTTTTTATAGCTGAGTAACAAGGAAGGTCACTGAGTTTGCATAGAATCAAACACATGAAGCATCAATGTTGGTCTAACTGGAGCCAATAGAAGA
>NW_025742395.1:0-2810 GCF_021292245.1 Micropterus dolomieu | reverse complement strand
AAAGAATAAGATGAAATAATTACAGTAAAATAGTATAACAGTGAGTTAAAATTAAACAGCATTTTTTAATTACCTTCAAAATCTTTGCTAAAGCTTTGTGTGACAAACTTACCATCAGTAAACAAGTGAAGAATAAATTGAAATAATGACAGTAAAGCAGTAAAATGGTATAACGGTGAGTAAAAATTAAACAGCATTACAAATTACCTTCAACAGCATGCAGCAAAATAAGAGAGTGTTCCAAATTACTTTGCTATTGCTTTGTCTTACAAACTTGCCATCATTATCACTCCAAAGCTGTAGCCTAGTCTTAAACTTGTGAGTCTTAAAACTTTAATCCTTCTAGAGTCTGTGTCTCCTCTTCTCTGTCATCTCTCATTCTGGTGTAGCATAGGCTGTGGGGTGAATTGAGGAATGTGCTCCACCCCCCGCACCTCCCTCTGTTTTCTCAACGAGTCGTGTTGGGGAGTCGTGGAACACCTCCCTCTGTTTTCTCAACGAGTCGTGTTGGGGAGTCCTGGAACACCTCCCTCTGTTTTCTCAATGAGGCGTGTTGTGTGTTTAGCTGCCATCCTCAGGTAATCTTGTAGACCAGTTATTAACTTTGGTTATCTATAACCCAGACTCCGGATGTTAAAAAAACGGTCTGGTTTTAGCAGACAGAGTTCGTGAGTTCGTTTTCGAAACAGGAAGCTATTTTTATCAGCCGGAGACAAGAGTTTAAATAATAATCTGGTTGTACCAGAAGTAAGGGCCCCAACCCCACATGCAGAGCAGCACTCGTGTGTTTGTTTTTTTTTTTTTTTTTTTTTCTTACTTCTATAAGTACCCTACCAGAAATCCTGAGGTCTTCACACTAGTGACCTGAAACCAGAGCGATGACCCTTCAAAGAGAACACGGTACGCATTCAGCCTTTCCTCCACAACTAAAGAAATAGCAAAAATCGACACTTTGTATTTTCATTCCTGCGTGTTTTCAATTAACAGTTTTTGACTTGATCGACAATGGGCTTCATTCAACCGAATATCAACTTGAAGGTAAGAGGGCCTTCTATGTACTAGAGTGAAATAGAAATGTTCTAAATTTTAAAGTGTACTATCCTGATGTGTATTTTGTATATTGTTTTTACAGATTTGTACTCAGGCGAGGAAATAGGTTCTACAAGGGAGAATGGCATTCCATCAGCGCAGGTTGTAGATCTCACAGGAGAAGTCGGTAAGTAAGGTTACCTTAACTTTTAATCAGTGTGTAGGTTTTATTTATTTATTTACAAACTTTTACGCAGATGTGGTAACAGTACTCTTTTCTTTCATTACACCCGCAGATGGTGCGAGCGATTGTGAACGGTACTTTATGCAGGGTCTCTCCCCTACCATTTACGAGGAGAACGGTCCGGTTCCGGAATCGGATCAGCCCTCGGCTTCGGTACCGCAAGCGTACATAACACCGGGGTCCCCGGAACACGATGAGCCGGAATCCCATCACCCGTCGATGATGTAGAGCGCTCCAGTCAGGCCGCAGATGGGAGGTCACGTAACGGATCACCGGTAGAAGCGCGGGGACTGACAGCGGAGGAAATCATTCATCCGGACCCAGCAGAACCGTGTACGCCGCTGAATCAGACTGAGCCTATACCGAACAACGGACCTCGGAAAAGGGAACACCGTAGAAGGCTCATTTCAACCAGCAGTAGCAGTAGTAGGAGCAGCAGTAAGTAAATTGTTATAACGCTCTAAAACCATTAACCTAGAAAATATGCAGTCATAAAAAAAGTATAGCCTATATACACAGTTTCCCGTGATACCATGTTGCTGATTATTAGGCTATACAATTAATGAGTTAAAAGTATTCCACACTATTTTCTCAAATACAACAGCATGTCAAATGTTCTATGCAGCAAGTAGTCTTATGAGTTAACCTGACTCTAAAAGCTATTTTGCTTCTTTTTCATAAAGTAGGCTATTACTGTGGTGTTTGTTTGTTTGTTTTGCACTTCTACAGTGTTTTGGTACTGATGTCTGACATTCAGGGTATTTAGTTACAAGATAACTAGTTTGCTTGTTTGCTATAAAGTATTAATGTAGTGATTTGTAGGGGTGATGCCTGACTTTCTGTATTAAAATACACAAAAGAGGTTAAAGTGTCTTTGTTTTTGTGTCCCTCCAGCAAACAGACCCCGACGATCCGTGAGAGGCTGTCAGAATTGCTGTCGGACTGCCCATGAACAACTAGTTTTAATGAGTAATGCTTTCCGACTAATGGGTGAAATGCTGGCTGTCTACAGTGATCATAATTAGTAAGGTGATTTATCTGAATTTGTTTTAAATGATTTTTTTTTGTTTGTTTCATTGGGTAATTGTTTTTATTGTTGATTTTCACTTGCAATAGTTAGATAAACGTGTTTATCGTGTTTTTTATAGTGTCTGTTTTAAGGTTTAAGTGTGTTTTGATTTTATGATAATGGATGAAAACAAACCGTTAGGGCTTAGGCAGAGTTTATCAGACGAGGTAGATCAACATTATCAGAATGAGTCAAACTTTCAAAATGGTATAACTGAAAATAGTGTAATTGAAAACGAGACCTCCTCCAGTCAGTTCTTAGATCCGTTACACGCTATAAATCAAGCTCTCGTTGATCTGGAACGCTTAGAAAATGAAATACCAACTGCTTTATTAGATGAAATCAACCAAATGAATGAACCCTTTCACCAAAACAACATCCCCTCTTTACCCGAACCCGAGCATATTCCTGTCTTAAACTCATCTGTGTCTCCAGACCTCTTGATTCAAATACAAAATGCTCTCTCCG
>NW_025742394.1:2377-5252 GCF_021292245.1 Micropterus dolomieu | reverse complement strand
CCCGTATGTTCCTTGTATATCGATCGTTCTCAAGAGCGGAGCGTATGTATCGCCAACCAGCTGATGTCGAACCAGATCACTGTAGACATATAGATGGGACATACCAGCTTTTATATCTGCTGGGTAGGGTGCCATCCTCTGATTGAACTGTAACCATTTCCCCGGTTCAAACCCCAACATGTAAGCAACAGGAGGATAAAAACGGAGGTGAAATTGCCCCCCTGCCTGAAATTCAAATCTCTTTTGAATGGTACTAAAGAGAAAATAAATATCGGAGCCAATTTTTCTAAGAAATGCATGCAGCTCGAACCTGAGCTGTTCTATGTTGTAATAATATCCTCCCCTAAACCTCTGACGGTGGACCTCACTGTCTGACTCTCCTTCTGAGGGTTTATTCCTCCAATCAAAGTAGGCATCCCCATTAGATATGTTAAACCAGGTATGCGGATATGAAATCTCTGTCAAGGCCACTTGCCACCGTTCCTCTAAATTAAGATGCTGTGCTAAATCTACATGGTAGCTAGAGCTCGTATTATTTTTAAATACTTCGAGACTGGCGTTGGAAGGTAAAGTCACGTAAAACCCCTCTCCGGAGGCTTGATCCATGTTGTAATGACTACAAATCCAATGTATCTGTTTTTTATATATTTTTTAGGTCTCTTGCTTTGACCCAGCTGTTAAACTTCTCAGGCCAGTTTTTCCAGCGCACTAGCATTTCTTTTCTCCCCCTGATACTACGTTCCTCTAAGATTTCTGCAACCTGAAATGCTTTGTCTTTAGAAACCAAAACTTTTTGCAACTCTGCTTCATAGAATGTACCCTGTATAGGCTCTCCGTCATAATCATTCAGTTTATAAACGGGGGGTTGACGAGGAATGCATTCTGTCACTGTAAAAAGTTCATCTGTATAACTCTGTTGATATTTTTTATCAAACACTCCTCTCAGTTTTGATATTCTTACCAAATCCCCTACATTAAATTTCATCTTTAAATCATTTTTGCGCCGAATAGGAAATGTACCGTACAGGTTTTCAAACACTTGAGAGGTATTTTCTGACGTCACCTGCATAGGCGTCATTTTTATACTTTTATGATAGCTATTATTATAGCTTTCAAGCAATTTCTGTAAGACATCCAAGTATCTACGGGTGTTTGTAGCTGTAAAAAACCTCCACATTGACGCTTTTAAGTCACTGGCCGTTGCAAAATGATTAATACCTTGTTTTGTCATTAATCTTTCAAAAGTCTTATTAAAGAATTCTTTACCCGCATCTGTTTGTAACTTTTCAGGGCTCCGGCTGTCTTTTAAAATAGACTCAAATGCCTTAGAGACCTCCACCCCTGTTTTTTTCTTCAAGGGTCTAGCATATGCCCGTTTGGAAAAAACATCAATTACTGTTAATAAATAATTAAAGCCATCATTGTGTTCAGCCAAAGCCTGCATATCGCAAAGATCCGCCTGAAACTGATTTAGGGGTCGTGGTACAAAAACTCTATTTCTTACAAAATTCATCCTGGCAGGTTTATGCAAAGTATATGAATCCTGCTCAGCTAAAAAATCTTTGACGCATTCTACATTTACTTTTTTTCCCATTTCATCCTGTAACGCTCTATGGAGTCTGTCTACTCCGCCAAAACTAGCCGGATGTGATGGATTATAATACACTTTTTTCATGTCAGACATGTTTCCTGCTGCTCTCTTTGAGGGTATTTGAAAACAACAACGGGATACAAGGGTCTTTATGATTTTTTATTATTATTAGTTTTCACAAACATCATCCTCTCAACACAGTCAATGTTAATTTCAATACACTCCCTCCTACAATATGGTAAATATTATTATGCAATCTTATCACTTCAGTCAAGGTAATTTTTATTTATTTATTTACTTATTTTTTTACACAATAACTCACAAAATCAACAATATGTAACATATTTTCTACAATAATTACCCATTATGAATTAATTTTTCCCTTCCAAAAGTCCGCAACTTCATTCATCTCCTTGATCTTGGCCTCATCTTCTCCGATCAACATGTCATACAATTTGTCAATTTTCTCACCGATGCGTCGTGTCATTTTGAGGTTGTGAAGAAAGGCCTCGGTAGCACCATGGACCCTGTATACAGACACGTGGATGTTTCGCGCGTGAAGCGCCCGTTGAATGGTAGCAATGAAACGATCTGTCCAGAGTCGCTTTAACACCTCATCATAATGCCGCCGGAGGAAGTAGTCAGGCATGTCAAACAGGCACTCGTGTTGCATCTGGCTCGGGTGTTCCGTCTTACAACCGTTACAAATGGAACTTCTATATCTAAATAGAAACTTTCTTCAGCAGTCAAAGCACCACAGGGGTCCCTGGCAGCCCTGCTAGTGGTGGTGGTGAAGCAGAGGGACTGGAAGTGGTGCCCTGGGCCTGCTGTGTTGCTGCTGCTGATGCAGGATTAGTATCGGGGCTCTCATGCTCTCGATCCGTACACCACCAAGTAGGCATATTGCTCATGCTAAATTTGGTCATCACCGGATGTGTTGTAGAAGGGGTAGTTGTCTCCTCTGACCCCGGATGTGGTAGAAGAGGTAGAGAGCTGCTTTTTCTATGAGTCTGCTGGTTCGAAGACATGGTATTTCAGATTTAGTCCTCCTTTAAGTTGTGTTTTCTTAGGGGCGGGCTTAGGGGGCGTTGTTGGAGGAGGAGTCTTCTGTGAACGTTAGAGTCTTTTTCATTTGCAGAATCTCCCAGGAGGTCTGACTTTTTTTGAAGAGATCTTTTAGCTTTTCTGCTTTTTCAAACATCATTTCCATCCAAACCTCGACAGGTATCCTTAATGAAGTCTGAAACACGCCACATTCAGTATTGAAATACTGCAAGACAAATT
>NW_025742394.1:0-2357 GCF_021292245.1 Micropterus dolomieu | reverse complement strand
TCTCCTTGATCTTGGCCTCATCTTCTCCGATCAACATGTCGTACAATTTGTCAATTTTCTCACCGATGCGTCGTGTCATTTTGAGGTTGTGAAGAAAGGCCTCGGTAGCACCATGGACCCTGTATACAGACACTTGGATGTTTCGCGCATGAAGCGCCCGTTGAATGGTAGCAATGAAACGATCCGTCCAGAGCCGCTTTAACACCTCATCATAATGCCGCCGGAGGAAGTAGTCAGGCATGTCAAACAGGCACTCGTGTTGCATCTGGCTCGGGTGATCCGTCTTACAACCGTTACAAATGGAACTTCTATATCTAAATAGAACTTTCTTCAGCAGTCGAAGCACCACAGTTTTCACTGTGTTCACAAACACGGCGGAGAGCACCCCGTCAGGCTCATCTGTTCTTTTGGGAGAGTCTGGTGGTGAGGCGCTCGGAGGCGAGGATGTCGAAGAAGGAGAAGAGGGCCAGAAGGGTGATGGAGGTGGTGAAAGAGGGGAGATGCAACCAGAGTCCGTGTCTAGCATGAAAGGGGTCCCTGGCAGCCCTGCTAGTGGTGGTGGTGAAGCAGAGGGACTGGAAGTGGTGCCCTGCGCCTGCTGTGTTGCTGCTGCTGATGCAGGATTAGTATCGAGGCTCTCATGCTCTCGATCCGTACACCACCAAGTAGGCATATTGCTCATGCTAAATTGGGTCATCACCAGATGTGTTGTAGAAGGGGTAGCTGTCTCCTCTGACCCTGGATGTGGTAGAAGAGGTAGAGAGTTGCTTTTTCTATGAGTCTGCTGGCTCGAAGACATGGTATTTCAGATTTAGTCCTCCTTTAAATTGTGTTTTCTTAGGGGCAGGCTTAGGGGGCGTTGTTGGAGGAGGAGTCTTCTGTGAACGTTAGAGTCTTTTTCATTTGCAGAATCTCCCAGGAGGTCTGACTTTTTTTGAAGAGATCTTTTAGCTTTTCTGCTTTTTCAAACATCATTTCCATCCAAACCTCGACAGGTATCCTTAATGAAGTCTGAAACACGCCACATTCAGTATTGAAATACTGCAAGACAAATTCATCCAAGGCTTCATCTCCTTCACTCTTCTGATGGCTTGCACGGTAGAACCATCTACCGGAAGCTGAGCTTTTTGTCTCCCAAACACTACAGGAAACAATTTTTTTAGGAACAAACACGGGTGGAACTTCCTGCTTGATTCTCACAGTTGTTTGAGTCTCCTTGTCTTTTGTAGCAGGTTCCTCGGACGTCGCGGCTTTCAGATTGTTTAAAACCAACAGAGTCAGCACAGCCCAGTCTGTTGATGTGAGCGTTGCTTTTGCTGTGAGGGGTCCAAATGTTTCACCTTTCTCCGTCTGGTAAAAACAAAGTTCGTTTACATCATAATTGAATGCATACCCCCAGACACGTCCTGAATCTAAATTCCATTCCTCATGAAGTGTATCGGGGGGCGGCGTCTGGATCCGGCTCAAGTACAACACTCGTTTCTTTGGGGCTCCTCCTGGGGTTGAGTTTTGATAACTCGTTACAGGTGTCTGGCTGATCATCTTCGAATTGGCGGCTCTCTTGCTCATGTTTAGGTTGTTTTGGAATAGTTTCGTTATATGTTTCTGAATGACTAAATGGACTCCTTTTATTTTCACAGACTCCCATCATTGGCCTATGGTAACCCCTCCTAGTCTCTTATCATTGGCTCATGGAAACTCTGCCCACCCCTCTTATTTTGTACTTACTTTATTTTACATTCCTCAATTCACCCCACAGCCTATGCTACACCAGAAAGAGAGAGGACAGAGAAGAGGAGACACAGACTCTAGAAGGATTAAAGTTTTAAGACTCACAAGTTTAAGACTAGGCTACAGCTTTGGAGTGATAATGATGGCAAGTTTGTAAGACAAAGCAATAGCAAAGTAATTTGGAACTCACTCTTATTTTGCTGCATGCTGTTGAAGGTAATTTATAATGCTGTTTAATTTTTACTCACCGTTATACCATTTTACTGCTTTACTGTCATTATTTCAATTTATTCTTCACTTGTTTAATAATAAAGACTGACTTGATTCCAAAGAAACCTCCTACTGATCCTTTGCTGGCCCCGGAGATTCCTCCTTTACTTATAACTCACTGCTATACTTTTTTAATGATAAATTTATTGTCACAAACACCTCCTAGTTAATTCATTCAAGTTGTATTACTTAATAAAGTCTTTAAATCAATGAAAAACACACAATGGAAGGATGTACGCAACCCTCTTATCAGTTACACACAGACATATTTCCGTTTGGGCGGGACAGGATGCACCCCTCTTATCAGTTACATACAGACATCCGGTGGGGGGGTGGGACCGGAAATAGCTGTCAAA
>NW_025742393.1:4069-10911 GCF_021292245.1 Micropterus dolomieu | reverse complement strand
GTGGTGGTGGTGTAATGGTGTGGGGGATGTTTTCTTGGCACACTTTAGGCCCCTTAGTGCCAATTGGGCATCGTTTAAATGCCACGGCCTACCTGAGCATTGTTTCTGACCATGTCCATCCCTTTATGGCCACCATGTACCCATCCTCTGATGGCTACTTCCAGCAGGATAATGCACCATGTCACAAAGCTCGAATTATTTCAAATTGGTTTCTTGAACATGACAATGAGTTCACTGTACTAAAATGGCCCACACAGTCACCAGATCTCAACCCAATAGAGCATCTTTGGGATGTGGTGGAACGGGAGCTTCGTGATGGATGTGCATCCCACAAATCTCCATCAACTGCAAGATGCTATCCTATCAATATGGGCCAACATTTCTAAAGAATGCTTTCAGCACCTTGTTGAATCAATGCCACGTAGAATTAAGGCAGTTCTGAAGGCGAAAGGGGGTCAAACACAGTATTAGTATGGTGTTCCTAATAATCCTTTAGGTGAGTGTATGATACATATATTATTAATTATAAGACAAACATGCCTGATACTTTCACAGTCAGCCCCACGCCTACATGCTTGCAGCTATTAATCATTCAGCAGTAAGAATCACAGTCTGCCCCCCCAACCTCCCCCGAAAGCTATGGTATAGTTTGCACACTGTATGTATGTATGTACGTATGTAAATCCTTGCAAATCACGGACACGGTTTTGCTTTAAAATGTATTTTGTATACACTATGTGGCCAAGTACCAGCACACTACCCTGACTAAGGATTTACATAGTTGAATCAGAATGGTCAAGGATTGCGTGGCCTGATTGTCGAATCATGTGGTGTGTGTGTGTGTGTGGTGTGTGTATATGCAATACATGAGACAGTCTCAGATTTGTTAAGTTATCCACTTTTTGGCAAGTGTTTGTTCTGACCAGACAGAAAGTTTAAAACCACAATTACCCATCAGGTTTCTTCAACTTTCACTCAGCAGCAAAAATCAGCCTTTAAACTTGAAAGAAATAATGATTTGACATTTATCCAGATAAATATTGATATCAAATGAAATGAAATGTTTTATTGTGATAACATTTTTGTCCACATCGCCTAGCCCTACTAACATATTCATTCATCTCTGTTGTTGGACCTGGTGTTAAGGTATGGACAGAGAGGACCCAAATGCAGCGCTCAAGATAGACTGGTTTTATTGGGGGAAAAAGGGATTGAGGGACTGGAGTTGAGGGAGAGGTGGATGCCGGGGAAACACAGGCACGCACGGAGAACCAAGGAGACTGAGACCAGAGAGCCGGGGGACACTGGGGCTGAGGAAGAGAGGAGGCATAGGAGAACTGAGAGGACGCCCTGGGGGAAGTCCGAAGGGAGAGGGCAGGTGAGCGAGCCCAGCCGACTTGGCAGATGATGGAAGTGAGTGAACCTAGGGAGAGACAGACAGAAAAACAGGATTAGTGACTGAGGAAAAACCAAGGACAGGGAAAGAGATCATGCAGGTTAAATAAGGGCTCGAAGGATCAAGAGGATGGAGGTTAGGAGCAATGACAATCAAGGAGGGGTTGACTAGAGAACCGGGGTAGAGTACTGTTGGAGATGAGGCTGATTGCTGGCAGGTGTGGCAGGCAGAGGAGGTGGCTGACGAGGTGCAAAAACAGGGAAAAAACAGAATCACAGACAAAAGAGAAAAAACCAGGACACTCACCATCAGCCGGGCTGCCACCACAACACCTGGGAGCATCATAGCTTCATAGTTTGCCCTAGCTTGTTCACTTGACCCCATCTGACAAAAATTGAAATACAAATAGTTTATTAAATTATATTTGTCTGAATGACATTTCCTGCCTATCAACATTTACCTAAACGTTTTGCACTCTGACCACTCATAAATGCCTTTGCTTATAATTGGCTTGTAATCTGATTCTCCTCATTGACTTGATTTGAATGGCCAAACTGGTTGCATCATGGCTACACAAACCCAACTTTCATGTTAATTGTGCTTTACTCTACACACCTTGTTGCCTCAGTGGAAAACTTAGAAGAGAGTGAATAGCAAATCCTTTTGATCATCAAAAAAATTATACACTATTGCATTTTAGTTCTGGTCCAGTTCATGTTCACACTGCAGTTTTACAATTCAACCAAGACAAGTAACCATGATGTTACACAGACTTACAGGTGACTTGTTGATTGGACAGCTTTGGCAATTGTCATCCTGCATCATCAGGACCCACGTGGGGAAATCAAACTCCGGTGACTGACAGAAGTTTATGCAGCACTTTAAATGTAAATGTAAATGCTCCGTATTTGTATAGCGCCTTTCTAGTCTTTTCGACTACTCAAAGCGCTTTTACACTACATCTGCATTCACCAGTCATACACTGAGCCTAAGTGCTCAAACAGAAACTAACATTAACACACATTCATACACTGGCGGATTGCCCCAAGTTTTAATGAATTTATTAATGATTTGAAAATTTTTTCGGTCATTGAAAAAGCTGGGAAAGAATAATGCCTTAAGATTCTCTGAGTTACTTTCATTGTATTTTGATTAAATCCCCTTATTTTTACTGTTTGCTGCTTACATGTACTTTAATGTTAGGTGTATGTAACATTACAAAGAAGCCTGTTTGTTTATTGAAGATGTAAGAAAAGCGTTGCATAAACTCTCAAGTTGGTGGCGGTAATGCGCCTTTAAATTGGTTTGCCTACTGCCAATAACCACTGAAGGAGAAGAAAACGGACAAGCTGAAGAAGAAATTGGGTTACTTTTTGTCAGTCCAACCCATAGGTCCAACATGGGGAGGAGTTTGCTCGCTGAGAAGTGCCTGCTAGCTTACAGAATCGAATTGTTTGACACGCAGTGATACCAACATCAGTCAATACAATAAATTAGACATTGCTCCTGCAATGCAGGACATGGATGAGGGTGGGGGCGAGTGGGAAACAAGTAAGGGACAGAACAGGAAAAGGAAAAATAAAACCAGCGATTCTCAAGAGTCAGAGATCGCATTTATGCAAAGCGACTTATAATTGCTATACATGTCAGAAGTCGCACAACTCTGGAGCAACAAGGGGTTAAGTGTCTTACTCAGGGACACAATGGTGGATGGGTCACAGTGGGGGATTGAACCTGGGTCTCTCACACAAATGGCAGGTGTCTTATCCATTGCGCCATCACCACCCTAGCAGGTTGGCAGGTAAAGGTAATGAGAAGAAGCAGTAAGTTGAAGGAAGGGCAGTCTGCGTTTAGATCTCTCAATCCAATCAGGCTGGCTGGGGAATTGAAGGAAGAGTTGGGTGACATTCCAAGTGCAACAATCTTGGCTGATGGTAATCTGCTTGTATTTTGCAAGTTGTGGCTCAGTTGAACAGGGCTGTTTCACTGGATGCGACAGGAAAGAGGCGGGTGGAAGGATTTGTTCCAGGGAGCAAGGCTGGTTTGAAAGGGGTGATTTGTGGGGTTTCTCTGGAGATCTCCATGGCTGAGTTGGCGAGGGGCATAGAGGGAGCAAAGGCTGATAATGAAAGGATGATGATTTCGTGATGGAGCTAAGCAGGAATCATCGACCGTGGTGTTAAGTCTTCAGGAAAAAGCCCTCCCAGAATGATGTGGGAGGATGTTCCTGCCTGTCATTTAAAGTGCATCCACACAGAAGGCCACCTTTGAGGTGCTTTAAATGCCAGAGGTATGGACATATTGCAGCTGCTTGTAGAGGAAGTAGAAGATGTGGGAAATGTGAAGGTGAGCATGAGATTTCTGAGTGTAAGGAGAAGGTGTTAAAGTGTGGTTCATGCGGTGGAGGGCACATTACTGGAAATCGTGAATGTGAGCAATATAAGCAGGCTATGAGGGTGCAGCAATATAGGGAGACTAAAGAGGTGTCTTATGCTGAGGCTGTCAAAAAGGTTGCAACAAGTGGTGAGGTGGGGGACATAAGGAGGAGAGAAGCCTGTGTAACAAAAGATTCAGTGGTGGTGAGAAAGACGGAAATCCTGGCTTTCATTGTGGAAGCAGACTAAGAACAATTCAGATGTTGTAAGAAGTGTGGTGAAGGCTGCTGAGAGGAGTCTTGGGGGTTTGGGATTGGGCCAGCTACCCTTGATAGATACAGTGTGTGTTCTCAACAGACAGAAGGGGAAAGAATAATGGAATGCTCCATATTTGTATAGCACCTTTCTAGTCTTTTCGACCACTCAAAGTGCTTTTACACTACATCCACACACTGAGCCTAAGTGCTCAAACAGAAACATTAACACACATTCATACACTGGCAGAACAGCTACCAATGGCAATTCAGGGTTCAGCGTCTTGCCCAAGGACACTTTAACATGCAGCCTGGAGGAGCCGGGGATTGAACCACTGACCTTCCAATTAACAGGCAACCCACTTTCCTACTGAGCCACAGCTGACCAAATGGAAGATGGTGATGATGAGGTTGATAGTTAGTCTAGTAATATTTTGTATCCTGCAGTGGAATGCCAGAAGTTTGGTAGCTAATGGACAGGAATTAAAGAAGTGTGTGGATGGTTTCAAAGAAAAACCACAGCTAATATGCATACAGGAGACATGGCTTAAACAGACTCTAGATTTTGTGATACCAGGTTACATTTGTTTACGTAAGGACAGGAATACGTTTGGAGGAGGGTGTGCAATTTTTGTTAAAAAAGGTGTTCAGTATAGGCAAGTAAACGTAACCTCAGCACTTGAATGTGTAGCAATTGAGGTATGGTGCTCAGCAGGTAGGTTTTTATTGGTTAACTTCTATAATGCAGGCTCGCTGCGAATGACACTCGACTCTGTAGCCCCTCTAAAAAAGAAAATACTAAAACAAAGACGGTTAGCTCCATGGTATAATACTGAAACTCGCAAATTAAAGCAAATATCGCGGAAACTTGAGAGGAATTGGCGTTCCACCAAACTGGAAAATTCTCGTTTAATTTGGCAAGATAGTCTTAAAACTTATAGGAAGGCCCCCCGTAATGCCAGAGAAGCGTACTACTTGTCATTAATAGAGGAAAATAGGAACAACCCCAGGTTTCTTTTCAGCACTGTAGCCAGGCTGACAGAGAGTCACAGCTCTACTGAGCCAAGGATTCCCATAGCTCTCAGTAGTTACGACTTCTTGAGCTTCTTTAATGATAAAATTCTAGCTATTAGAGACAGAATTCACCAAGACCTGCCCTCAACTGGCAACAACTTATCTCTAAACTCAGGAACCTTGGAAACAGCTGTAGAACCAGATATATGTTTAGACTGTTTTGCTTCCCTCAATCTTTACCAACTAACTTCAATTATTTCTTCATTTAAACCATCAACCTGCCTTTTAGACCCCATCCCGACCAGGTTGCTTAAAGATTTTTCTATACCAAGACTTCTATACTAGATTTTTCAATTTCAATTTCAATTTTATTTATATAGCGCCAAATCACAACAACAGTTATCTCACAGCGCTTTTCATAAAAGAGCAGGTCTAGACCGTACTCTGTGATGATATTTACAGAAGCCCAACAGTTCCCACCAAGAGCAAGCACTAGGTGACAGAGGCAAGGAAAAACTTCCTTTTAGATTTACTAGATATGATCAATCTATCTTTATCAACAGGCTATGTACCGCAGTACTTTAAAGTAGCTGTAATTAAACCTCTTCTGAAAAAGCCCAAACTTGATCCGGATGTTTTAGCCAACTATAGACCTATATCTAACCTTCCATTTTTCTCTAAGGTTCTGGAGAAAGCAGTTGCTAAACAGCTGTGTGACTTTCTACTGAGCAATAGTTTATTTGAGGATTTTCAGGATTTAGAGCTCATCATAGCACAGAGACAGCACTGGTGAAAATTACTAACGACCTCCTTATTGCATCAGACAAAGGACTTGTCTCTGTACTGGTTTTATTAGATCTTAGTGCTGCATTTGATACCATTGACCATCAGATCCTATTGCAGAGACTGGAACATTTCATTGGCATTAAAGGAACCTAAGCTGGTTTAAGTCCTATTTATCAGATTTCAGTTTGTACATGTTAACGATGAGTCCTCCATGCATGCCAAAGTTAGTCATGGAGTCCCACAAGGATCTGTCCTCGGACCAATCCTCTTCACTTTATATATGCTTCCTTTAGGCAATATTATCAGGAAACACTCCATAAGCTTTCATTGTTATGCCGATGATACTCAGTTATATCTATCAATCAAACCAGATGAAACTCATCAGTTAGCTAAACTTCAAATGTGCCTTCAGGATGTTAAAACCTGGATGACCTGTAATTTTTCTAATGTTAAAATCAGATAAAACTGAAGTTATTGTCCTGGGGCCTAAGCACCTCCGTGACACATGTCGTTTAAGTCTCACATTAAGCAAATTTCAAGGACCGCCTTTTTTCACCTACGTAATATTGCGAAAATCAGGAACATCCTGTCTAAAAATGATGCAGAAAAACTAGTCCATGCATCTGTTACTTCTAGGCTGGATTACTGCAATTCCTTATTATCAGGCTGCTCGACAAAGTCCATTAAGACTCTTCAGCTGATCCAGAATGCTGCAGCTCGTGTTCTGACAGGAACCAGGAAAAGAGATCTTCTCCTGTTTTAGCTTCTTTGCATTGGCTTCCAGTAAAATCCAGAATAGAATTTAAAATCATTCTTCTTACCTACAAAGCTCTTAATGGTCAAGCACCATCTTAACTTAAAGAGTTCATAGTACCTTACTACCCCACCAGAGCACTGCGCTCCCAGAATGCAGGGTTACTTGTGGTTCCTAGAGTCTCCAAAAGTAGACTAGGAGCCAGAGCATTCAGCTATCAAGCTCCTCTCCTGTGGAACCAGGTTCCAGTTTGGGTTCAGGAG
>NW_025742393.1:0-4049 GCF_021292245.1 Micropterus dolomieu | reverse complement strand
TGTACATGTTAACGATGAGTCCTCCATGCATGCCAAAGTTAGTCATGGAGTTCCTCAAGGATCTGTCCTCGGACCAATCCTCTTCACTTTATATATGCTTCCTTTAGGCAATATTATCAGGAAACATTCCATAAGCTTTCATTGTTATGCAGATGATACTCAGTTATATCTATCGATCAAGCCAGATGAAACTCATCAGTTAGCTAAACTTCAAATGTGCCTTCAGGATGTTAAAACCTGGATGACCTGTAATTTTCTAATGTTAAACTCAGATAAAACTGAAGTTATTGTTCTGGGGCCTAAGCACCTCCGTGACGCATTATCTAAAGATATAGTTTCTCTTGATGGCATCGCCCTGGCCTCCAGCACCACTGTGAGGAATCTTGGAGTTATCTTTGATCAGGACATGTCGTTTAAGTCTCACATTAAGCAAATTTCAAGGACCGCCTTTTTTCACCAACGTAATATTGCGAAAATCAGGAACATCCTGTCTAAAAATGATGCAGAAAAACTAGTCCATGCATTTGTTACTTCTAGGCTGGATTACTGCAATTCCTTATTATCAGGCTGCTCAAAAAAGTCCATTAAGACTCTTCAGCTGATCCAGAATGCTGCAGCTCGTGTTCTGACAGGAACCAGGAAAAGAGATCACATTTCTCCTGTTTTAGCTTCTTTGCATTGGCTTCCAGTAAAATCCAGAATAGAATTTAAAATCATTCTTCTTACCTACAAAGCTCTTAATGGTCAGGCACCATCTTATCTTAAAGAGCTCATAGTACCTTACTACCCCACCAGAGCACTGCACTCCCAGAATGCAGGGTTACTTGTGGTTCCTAGAGTCACTAGGAGCCAGAGCGTTCAGCTATCAAGCTCCTCTCCTGTGGAACCAGGTTCCAGTTTGGGTTCAGGAGGCAGACACCATCTCCACATTTAAGAGTAGGCTTAAGACTTTCCTCTTTGATAAAGCATATAGTTAGGGCTGGCTCAGGTGAGTCCTGAACCATCCCTTAGTTATGCTGCTATAGGCCTAGACTGCCGGGGGATTTCCCATGACGCACTGAGCTCCTCTCTCCTCTACTTTCTCTCCCTCTGTATGCAACCTCATCCCATTATTGCATGTTACTAACACAGCTTCTCCCCTTTCCGGTAGTCTTGTGCTTTCTCGTCCCTCTCCTCTCTCCTCCTATCACTTCCTGCAGGTGTTTCTGGCTCTGGAGCTGTGGAGTCTGGATCTGTGGTTGCGGGTCACCTGCTGCCCCCGTGTTCCTGCTCGACACCCTCTGCTGCAACGACTATTGTTACTAGTCCTATTATTATTATTGTTATTATAATCTTTAACATTACGATTGTTATCATCAACACTACTATAAATAACTGTACCATTTTTCATTTAGTCTATAGCAACATCACGTTTACTGTCTGTACCTGTGTGTGTGTGTATATTGTGCAGGCTGCCTCCCTCCCCTCTCTCTCCTTCCATCCCTCTCTTTTTCTCTCTGTTCCTCTCTTGCCCTCTGTCTCGCTCTCTCTCCCTCTCTCTCCTTCACCCCAACCGGTCGAGGCATATGGCCGCCCACCCTGAGCCATGGTTCTGCTCGAGGTTTCTTGCCTCTGTCGCCTAGTGCTGCTGTTGGTGGGAACTGTTGGGCTTCTGTAAATAACATCATAGAGTACGGTCTAGACCTGCTCTTTTATGAAAAGCGCTGTGAGATAACTGTTGTTGTGATTTGGCGCTATATAAATAAAACTGAATTGAATTGAATTGAATTAATCCTTGTCTCCAGCTAGAAATAGATCATTTAGATTTAATAATGGATCAGGTGAGACCTACAGTGATGTGAACAGGGGATTTTAATGCTCACAGTCCTCTTTGGGGAAGAATCAGAGATGGAAATGGGGCTTTAATAGAAGACTTTATAGATAAATATAACTTGGTGGTTTTAAAATGACGGAAGACCAACTAGGTTTCAAGTGAATAGAGGGAACTTGTCATGTATTGATTTAACATTTGTGTCAGGTGAACTTGCTAGGTGTGGGAGTTGGGATCCTGTGGACCTTAACACCTTAGGGAGAGATCACTTCCCTATTTTAAGTAAATCAGGCAGTGTTTTACAGGTGGAGAAGGAGAGAGCGGTGAGGGGGGTTAATTTTCTAAAAGCAGATTGGGATAAATTCAGAGAACAGTTGGTTGCAAGTTTAGGAGATGTAGTTAGCCAAGGCAGCACTGATGAATGGAGTGATTCTTTTTTGAGAGAAAAGTAGTGCCGTGGTGGAACCAGGCTTGTGATGTGGCTGTGAGGGTTCGAAATAGAGCTTATAGGCAGCTTCGTAGATGTCCTGTTGAGAGTCTTGTCATTGAATATAAGAAACGTTGAGCTGAGGCTAGAAAGGTTGTGCGAAGAGAGAGAGAGTTGGCAGAAGTTCTGTGGTATTTTAGGTTCCAAGACTATTGTCAAACAGGTCTGGAATATGATTCATTGGATGGCTGGAATTAATAGAGGTTTCTCAATTCCTGTAATGAGGACAAGGCTGATCTGTTGGTTAGGAGTTTCCAGCAAGTGCACAGTGATACGAATGTTGGTAGAGAAGGTTTGATTAGGAGGGAGCTAATGCTTGAGCAGGAAGGGCACAAACTTGATAGGAATAACGACAATAGTGATTTAATCAATATGTTCTTTTCCATGCATGAACTAAAGAGGGCAATAAGACGAGGTTGGCACACTACTCCTGGGAGAGAGGGCTTGGGATATGATATCTTTAAGCATATGGATGAAATTGCATTAGAGTAGGTTTTGGCATTGATAAATACAGTGTGGGAGAAAGGATCAATTCCAGCTGAATGGAAACGTGCAGTTAATGTGCTAATTTTAAAACCCAGTAAGGAAAGCCCTGGATCATATAGGCCAATTGCACAAGATTATGGAAAGAATGGTGACTGACAGTGTTGAATAATGCCTAATTCCTTATTAATTGATTGTTAGGTTCTTTTTCCATATTTATACACCTTGTTGGTTTACAATATGTTATAACTACTGAGTGTTTAACTACTGAGTATTCTTTTAGTGTGAAGTTTAACTACTGAGTGTTTAACTACTGAGTGTTTAATGAGTGTGTTCAAACTCATATTTTATTCTTATACTCTGTGTGTTTATCATATATTATTCTTATACTCTGTGTATTCATGAACGTGTGCTTTTTCAATGTGCCTACATGAGCAGAGAAGCTGCTCAGGCCGCACAGGCAAAATCTAGCCAACCGTAACCCACACAATGGAAGCAAGGCACCTGCTGTAAGTCACGTACACCAGGCCTGAGATCATCGCGAACTGAAGCCAAGAATGAGATCATGACATGTTGTGATTTATGGCGCCTGATACTGCAGGGTACGGACAGGTACTGCATGAAACCAAGCTTTGCGCTGCCGAAACTAAACTTGTATGAGACAAAGCACTCTCATGGTTGGCATTGTTAAATCATGTACTTGTTCATTGAATCACGTTATACATGTATTAAATATGTTATTCCTTATTAATTCTTTTAAAATATACGATTGTAAGTGTTTAAGTTTTAATGGTGTCAAACTATGCCTGTATAACTTTTAAAAAATACGGTGGGACTGAAGTTGAAACATATTGGTGGATTTCTAATCCAGTAATGTAAAAAATATAAAGAGAGATAAATGGTAACAATAATTACATGTAATAATAGCTAAAAAGTGGAAATTGTAACATTAATGAAAGGGTTAATTAGGTAAAACAGTACAAGAAAAAAGCCACTAGATGGCAGTAGAGGATAAGAAATCCACCAAAGGGGAGGAGTGGTCAGCGAACACTATAGGTGGAGTTAAGGTGTAACGCCCACCTAGAAGGAGGAGATAAGGAGGAGTTAAGATGTAACGCCCACCTGAAGGGAGGGACAAGGTGGAGCTTAAGGTGAATATAAGGCGATGTTTGCTGACCACCAACTCGGTTCCATCCTGAGACCTGCAGGGATGTTGCTCGGGTTTATCTGTCCTTTATTGGAATAAACTCTTTTGCACCGACTCTTGAC
>NW_025742392.1:0-7351 GCF_021292245.1 Micropterus dolomieu | reverse complement strand
AACCTCTGCTTCACAGACTAAGGTCTGCTCTCTCTGGTGTCTGTTTTCCTAAATGTGACATTCTTTTCAAACTGTCTGCATATGCAGATGATATCATCGTTCTGGTGAATAAGCAGAGAGATATTGATGTGTTGGGAGAAACCTTAAATCTGTATGGCCTGATATCATCTGCTAAAGTGAACTGGGTGAAGAGTGAGGCTGTGATGGTGGGAGAGAGGCTGAGGAGTCAGCTCAGTCTGCCTGGAGGCCTCTTCTGGAAAACAGGAGGGCTGAAATATTTAGGGGTGTTTCTGGCAAACGAAGCATCTTTGAAAAAAAACTGGGATGGAGTTTTGGAGAAGGTCAAAGGTCGCCTGAACAAGTGGAAATGGTTGCTGCCTAAAATGTCTTTTAAAGGTCGGGTTTTGGTTGCAAATAATTTGGTTTCTTCGGCTCTGTGGCACCGTTTGGCCTGCGTTGACCCTCCACCCTCTCTCCTGCCAAACATACAAAGAATATTAGTGGATTTTTTCTGGGACAAGTTACACTGGATTCCTCAGAGCATGCTTTTCCTTACAAAAGAGGAAGGAGGGCAGGGCCTGGTCCACTTGGCCAGCAGGGGGGCTACTCTCCGCTTGCTGTTTGTCCAGAGACTCCTCACTGGGCCTGCAGACCTGGTGTGGAGGCCACTGTCCTGCTGCATTCTGCAGCAGTTTGGTGGACTGGGACTGAGCTTGTCTCTGTTTTTAATGAACTTAAAAGGTGTGTGCATGTCCTCTCTGCCTGGGTTTTACCAAAGTGTTTTTAAAGTATGGATGTTGATGAACAAACAGAGACAGGGACACACTGACTCCTTTTACTGGCTGCTTAAGGAGCCTGTACTGTTTGGAGGACGTCTGGACTGTCTTGGGGGGGTTTCACCCACTCTGTTTGACAAGCTCCGCACTGCCAGGATCTCCACGCTCGGGCAGGTGGAGGAGCTGACTGGACCTCGGTTGGACCGTCCTGCTGGTCTGGCTGTTGTTCTGGGGCTGAGGTCGAGCCGCTATGTCAGTCTGTTACTGAGACACTGGAGACATCAGCTGACGGGACACGAGGTCTCTGACTCCCCCCCTCTCTCCCCCTCCCTCTCTTCCCCCCTCCCCCCCCCTCTCTCCCCCCCTCTCCCAGTCTCTCCCCCTCTCTCTCTCCCATTTTTTGACCGCTTCGCTCCGCTCCGTGCAAGTGTTGTGTGAAAATGTGTAACATTCAATGGATTGTTGTATTTACCTGAAGACCATCAACGGTGAACAATAAATTCAAAACGAAACGGCACGTACAGGCAACATTGTTTTGTGTCACACTGGTGGGCTATGGCGGCTGGGCAAGCACATCAATTGGATGCCTGTCTCTGATTTTGTGGCTTGTGACGTTAAAGTTTCTGTTTGTACAGAAGAAGTTCACTAGCAAGGACCACACAATCGACAGGTACGATTAAATTAATTATTGATGATCAAAACAGAAGATGTACGAGGCTTACAGTTGCTAAATAGACATTTGAAGTGTTGAGGTGAAGCTACAATAGGGAAATCCGCCGTAGCACCCGGGCACGACGGACCCCCTTATAACCCTATGGAGAGGAAGAAGGAGATCAGGAGGCAGGACAGAGAAATGTGAGAGTGAAGAAGAGGAGCTGGGATATGTGGGTATTTATAGAAATGCTGGCGGTGACGTGATTGATTTGTGGTCCCGCACCTGAAACTCTGCTAATTAGCTCCACTAAAGAGATGATGTTGTGATCTTCAAGTCCAAGTGGTGGACATGAGTGGGAACAAAATGCGTCGGTAATGTTACTATAGCAAATATGTCAGACAGTGTATATGACTGAGTCCTGGCGTCGAGTGAAAGACCACTGTTTTCAGCAAGTCTAGAACTCCTCTACTTGGAAGGGTTTGATGAAAAGGGGACTAAATGTGCAAATGTAGAAATTCTGAATAAAAACTGTGAAGATCTATGGATCTGTAAACTATCTTTCCTGAGCAGGTGGCTTCCAGGTCCTTGAGACTGTGAGATTTTAGATAATTCCTAATTTTAATTAAACAACATGCAAAACTGAACTAATTCCAAATATAAATAAACACTGCTGAGAGAAAAAAACACTGAACAACTTGACATTTGGGTTCAAGAATGTGGATTTTCAATGGCTGGCAGTGTCACGCTCTGCCGGTTGGCCATCCTTTGTGTTGCACTTTTGAGTTTAGTATCTGCCTTAGTATGTTGAGTTTTGGGTTCTGTCCTGTCTAGTGTCCAGTATCTGCTATATAGTCTGCTTGTCATGTCAAGTCTCTCTGTTTTCCTCTGCTCTCTCTCTCTGCCTCGTTAGTCTCATGTCTGTCACCTGTGTTGCTCCCGCCCTGCTCGTTAGTCCCTGTGTATATATACCTGGTGTTTCTGTCTTGTACTTGTCCGGTCATTGTTCATGTTACCCCCCAGTCTGTCGTGCGTGTACTCTCTGCCTGCCTGTAACCAGCCTTGCTTGTCTTGTCTCGCTGTACTTTTGGATTTCTGTTATTCAGCCACTCACCTGTAAGTGTGCTCACTTTTGGTTATATTAAAACCCTTTGTTGAACTATACCTGCTCCGCTCTGTGTCCTGCGTTTTGGTCCTCCAACCTGCCTCCACACCACGATCGTGACAGAATGACCGGACCACAAAGGGACCCAGCGGACACCATGTCAGATGAACTGCTTGATCTGTGCCGGGAGCTTATGGTGCTGAGGAATATGTAGTATGGGGCTAGTCATGTTAGCCACAAGGAGGCTATCGTGTCCCTCACCCGAACAAAGTTGGCTGCAAATCCTGGAGCGGCCAACTCCTTTCCTAAGTGGGTGTTGGACTTCCTCAGCCGATTCCCCAGCCAAGTCAACACCAGTTCCTCAGCCTGTTAGCCATGAGCAAGCTAACAGGCTGCCAGCTAGCGTCTGGCCGTCATCTCCCCGGCCTGCTAGCCCTCAAAGGACTTGTTCTCGGCCAGCTAGTTGCAGGTTGGGAAGCATCCTTCTGTCCTGCCCGGCTAGTGCTGCTAGCCCTCCGCCGGTCCTGCCAGTAACCTGCTCGGGTAGTGCCGCTAGCCCTCCGCCTGTCCTGCCTGTAACCTGTTCGGCTAGCGCCGCTAGCCCTCCGCCTGTCCTGCCTGTAACCTGTTCGGCTAGCGCCGCTAGCCCTCTGCCTGTCCTGCCTGTAACCTGTTCGGCTAGCGCCGCTAGCCCTCCGCCTGTCCTGCCTGTAACCTGTTCGGCTAGCGCCGCTAGCCCTCTGCCTGTCCTGCCTGTATCCTGCTCGGCTAGCGCGGCTAGTCCTCCGCCTAGCCTGTCCGTCCGCCTGCCTGCCCTACCTACCAAGGACTCAGGGACTATGACTCTCCTGGCCTACCTGATTAGGAAGGCCAGGGAGTCAGAGGCAGCATGGGCAGCTAGCCTATGGCCTGATAGCCTGGAGGCTAGGCTTTCCCCGGAGTCGTCCTTTGAAGGGAGTCGCCTAGCCATCTTTTCGGGTTCCCGTGGTGGTCATCGAAGGCGACCAGGTCACCATCAGCGACCCGTCGGCAACCAACCTGTCCCCCAGCTTGCTAGAACGGCTAGCTGCCTGCCTGATCCCCGGCCCGCTAGCGCTGCTAGCTCCACATCAGACCTGCCTGATCCCCGGCCCGCTAGCGCTGCTAGCTCCACATCAGACCTGCCTGATCCCCGGCCCGCTAGCGCTGCTAGCTCCACATCAGACCTGCCTGATCCCCGGCCCGCTAGCGCTGCTAGCTCCACATCAGACCTGCCTGATCCCCGGCCCGCTAGCGCTGCTAGCTCCACATCAGACCTGCCTGATCCCCGGCCCGCTAGCGCTGCTAGCTCCACATCAGACCTGCCTGATCCCCGGCCCGCTAGCGCTGCTAGCTCCACATCGAAAGTCCGACCGACTCCAGGTCCCCGGCCCGCTAGCGCTGCTAGCTCCACATCGAAAGTCCGACCGACTCCAGGTCCCCGTGTCACCAGTGGTCCCCAGTCCAGCTCTGCCACTTGAGGCCTCTGGCCTCCTACGTCGGCCTCCTGAATTCTGTGACACCCCTGTTCTGCCCGGCCTGTCGGGTCGCCCTCTGGGACAGCTCCCAGAACTGTTTTGTCCCCTTGGCCTGCTTGTGCGATCTCCCGAACTGTCGCCCCCTTGCCTTGCCCTCTGGCCACACACCTGAGAGTTCCTGGTCTGGCCCTCCTCCTGTCCTCCCTCCGCCCACCCTGGCTCGACTTGTCCTCCCTCCGCCCACCCTGGGCCGGCTTGGGCCTTGTTTTGATTTTGTGCTGTTTTGGGTTTTGTTGACCGTCTGGAGAAGCTCTTCGGTGGGGGGGTACTGTCACGCTCTGCCGGTTGGCCATCCTTTGTGTTGCACTTTTGAGTTTAGTATCTGCCTTAGTATGTTGAGTTTGGGGTCCTGTCTAGTGTTCAGTATCTGCTATATAGTCTGCTTGTCATGTCAAGTCTCTCTGTTTTCCTCTGCTCTCTCTCTCTGCCTCGTTAGTCTCATGTCTGTCACCTGTGTTGCTCCCGCCCTGCTCGTTAGTCCCTGTGTATATATACCTGGTGTTTCTGTCTTGTACTTGTCCGGTCATTGTTCATGTTACCCCCCAGTCTGTCGTGCGTGTACTCTCTGCCTGCCTGTAACCAGCCTTGCTTGTCTTGTCTCGCTGTACTTTTGGATTTCTGTTATTCAGCCACTCACCTGTAAGTGTGCTCGCTTTTGGTTATATTAAAACCCTTTGTTGAACTATACCTGCTCCGCTCTGTGTCCTGCGTTTTGGTCCTCCAACCTGCCTCCACACCACGATCGTGACAGGCAGTGGGACACTAGGCAAGAGACTGCCCTGACAATCTTGCTGATTGGCTGGAGAGCCAAAGACAGAGAGGGACCAATCTGGTTTTGAAGCAGGAACTGAGACAGCAAGCCATCCTACACATCAGACACATGAGAGCACAAACACCGACACACACATACGCCTGAAGTCAGACAGGAAATGATTTCACATTCTGCACCTCGAAACAAAGAACTGACCAGGAGGGAGCTGTGGAGATCTTAGTAAATACACTCAGAGAGCTCCACAGGATCTGTCCTGCATGACGCAGACCTCTCAGAGTACAGACAGAAAGTAGATAAAAGGGTTCAGGGAAGATAAAAACATAGATTTAGCTGTACTGTTAGTGAGTTTAACTAATCCACATGGTCAAACTCTGTTTCGGATGTATAATTCAGAGCCTCATGTCTCATTGGTCAAATGGGACACCTGAGGCCTTGGACCAGAATGGGAGATGAAGCCACTGGGGGGTGGAAACACATCACATCCTAATGGTGATTTTCACAAATGACTAAAAGTACCTCACAAAAGATATTATGTTAATTTGTTAATTTCGGGAGCGGGACCACGCCTCAACCACACCTCCAATCACGGCCATGTATACCTGTTCTACTCTGCGTGCCCCACTTGTTTCAGATTGCTCAACCCGCCCTCGCTTTCCCTTCCCTTCATCTATTCATCCCTACACACACCCACTCATCTATTCCCTCCATCCTCTCATCCCTTCATCCCCCCTTTCCTTTATCCCCTCCTCCCCTTATCCCTCTTATTCCCTCATCCATTCATCCCCCATCCGTGTTCCCATTGTTCCCTCATCCCTTCATATTCATCAGGTGCACAGCTCTCTCATGTCTCATCTAGGTATTGTCTGGGGGGTTTGTAATAATCTTGGTGTTTCAGCTAGGTGGTGGTAGGACTCAGGTGCAAACACAGACTTGAAGGAGGTTCGAAAAAAAGGGTTTATTCTAGAGATCACAATAATTGACAGGGTAAGTAGGGAGTGATTTTAGGAAGTCCAGACTTGAAGGTGAGTTTGTGGATCCGAGTGTCTGGCGTGTGTGGCTGTCGATGCGAGGAGGCATGTGGCAGCGGAGGTCTAAAACAAAGTGGAAAGACACAGTGGTCAATAAACAACTCCAGGGCGAAGAAGCACAAGATACGAGTATCCTCTAGTTGGGCCTACAACAGTTACCAGAAGGCAGGAGATTAAGAAGAGAGTGGTGATGAGCTGTGACGCCCCCTGCACAGAGACAGAGAGAGAGCACACATCCCAAGCAGCAATATATCCCAAGTCGTAACACTTTGGTGAAAACACTTCCGAGAAGGAACCCCCACACTGAGTCTCCTCTGCCCGGTCTTCTGTACACCCTCCGAGACCAGCCTATCAAACGACATCATTCTTCCACCATCTCTCTTCCCCTCTGTATGCATTAAATTCAAACAGTCCACATTTGGATTTCACTACAATCACTTAGGTGCACTCTGCCTCCATTGGAAGGTGACTGACGAGGTTGCTGACGTACTGCGGTAAGCGTGTCGACTCATTTCCGTTTCCAGTGCTTGTGTGTTGGTACCGTGTTGTGCTGCTCTCGCTAAATAACAGTTACATTTGTTAGATTACAGTAGCCAACTGTCCGCTAAACACTTATTCTTACAGTAATTCTGCCTAAGCACTCACAGTTCTTTCCATCTTTAGTGACTGCTGTTTAATCTCATAGTTGTTTTCAAAAGTTTTGGTAGCTGACGCTACAGTACTTTAGCTTAGCCGTTAGCGACTTTAGCTTAACAGCTAGCGATGGCTTCTCCTTCTCCCTCTCTCTCCCCTACTTTGTCCTGCTCGGTGTGTCAGATGTTCAGTTACTCCTCTGCCTCCTTTAGCGATAATAGTATGTGTAATAACTGTAGTTTATTTATAGACATGGAGGCGAGGCTCAGTGATTTAGAAGTCCGGCTCCGCACCTTGGTAGATCAGTCTTTACCTTCTGTAGCTAGCCAGTCTTCGGTAGTCGGTGCAGAACGGCCTGAGTTAGCCTCTGGTAGCCGTCCTCCGGCATCTCCTGAGCAGCCGGGAAAGGGTGGCTGGGTGACTGTCCGAAGGAGGAATAGTCGTAAGCATTCAAAGTCCACGGGGCATCATCAACCTGTTCACGTTTCTAACAGATTTTCCCCACTCAGCGACACACCCGCTGAGAAACCAACTCTGATCATTGGCAGCTCCATTTAGAGAAACGAGAAGTTAGCGAAGCCAGCTGCCATAGTTAAGTGCATCCCTGGGGCCAGAGCGGGCGACATTGAGTCTTATTTAAAACTGCTGGCTAAGGATAAACGTAAATACAGTAAGATTGTTATTCACGTCGGCGGTAATGACTCCCGGTTACGCCAATAGGAGGTCACTAAGATTAATGTTGAGTCGGTGTGTACATATGCAAAAACAATGTCGGACACCGTAGTTTTCTCTGGACCCCTGCCAAATCTGACCAGTGATGACATGTATA
>NW_025742391.1:0-16243 GCF_021292245.1 Micropterus dolomieu | reverse complement strand
GAGATGATGGTGCCCAGGAAGCAGAAGGAGTCCACAGTGGTGACTGGGGAGTCACTCAGGATGATGGGGGAGGGTGGGGCTGTGCTCTTTCTGAAGTCCACGACCATCTCCATTGTCTAAAGAGCTGTCTTAGTGACTCGGTTTGCATTAGTGCTGGGAGTTACTGTATTTATTGTTCCCTTCTTATATGAGTATAGCAAACAGTTAAACCACAACCAAGTTGCTCTTCCTCCCGCCCATGACATCTCCATTACCACTGAGAACTCTGTGTGTGGCACTGGAAGACCAGCTGTCCTGCCAACTTGGCTACGACAATCTGCTTCTGCAGATCATCATCCTCCACAACGTGCCGACCGGGCATCAATGTTCTTGCGTGCTAGCTGAACAATCAATAAATAGCAAAACATGAAATTTGAAAATGCATTATTTTCGATGTTGAGTTTTTTTATTCAAGAACCGAATTTTCTCCACAGTCTCTGGTGTCAGGAGATTTCTTAAAAAAACAAAACAACAACTTAAAAACCAGCTTTACCTGGACCAGCAAATCAACACGTATCAGCACTGATCTACTAAGGTGTGCACACAGAGTGACGTCTTTCAAAAGTGCGAGATAGCACCGGTCGTTCATTTACTACTTTTGCCTTAATGAATATGCAATTTGGGGTGTTTCAAATTTATTGTGCAAAGTAGTGGGAGGGTAACATACAAATACATTTATTTACTGCACGCAACGTAATCTAACAAGCCCAAACGCAATTTCATGTGAGTGCAACAGCATCTGTATTTAATACGTTTGAAAGGAAGGTGCAAACTGACAAGTGTTGCACAGAGATGGCTGCTGGTATTGAAGGAGACACAGCCGTAATGAAAGAACACATAGAGAAATTAATAATATTATATGATATTATTCTATATCTAATTTATAGAAATACAATTATTTTATTTTATTTATTCAATGAAGTATATGAACTGAACTGTTTTTTTGTATTTTCCTTGAAATTTTGGCAGTGGTGTGGTATTAACATTCATGCCAATAAAGCAAATTTGGTTTCGACCTGATTTCTTTTCTCTGTAAGATGGAAGAGTTTAGAAAGTTGCGTGGCGCTGCGGAGAGCCCCCAGCTGCAGTAGTGCACGGATCACGCGTAAAATTCATCCAGCCAGAGGGAACGATCACCTGTTCACAGCGCGCCGGTTGTACTAGCGAGACAACCCACTGTAGGTGTCGGAGAGGGAATGGGGCGTTGGGGCGTACAGGGACAGGAGACCGCGGAGCGACCGTGCTCGGTGCGGACGGTCGGTGATTGTTCCCTCTGGCTTCATGAAGCACGATCTGCTGGCATTTCCTGGCGTCTGGGTCATTCCAGCATACTGTAGCTGTTTCTGCTGGGGTTTCCCAAAGCAGTTTTTACAGGTGTGCTATCTCAAGTACTTAGTGCAGTCTGCAGGATGGGCAGGTTTTTACGCAGTGGCTGCTTTCCCTCCCGACTCTCCATGGCGGAAACCATTAAAACACACATAACCCTTATTTAAATACTGCCACCTCCATTGTGTTTTCACCTGTTGTCATCTACGCAATAATTCTTAGTTGATCACCCACAACAGGTACTAAAATTGCACTTGCAATATTTTAGAATGCAAATGCAATTCAGTACTCTTTAATCGGGATGATAGTAAATTGGGCCCTAAATGTAGTACTTGAAGCAGTTCAGCATATCTGATGAAGCTGATGTACTCGCAAGTTCTGTGTTGCATCCACATGGCTGAATGCACCTATTGAACATCACATGGGACAAAAGTGTCAGCTGAATAACTGTAATGTAATGACAAGCACTCTGTATGATGGAGATCATAATAATGGGGAGAAAAATGGACAGAGATACGTGAACATAGTGGAAGCAAGTAGAAGAAATTTGATAGATGAAGACAGAATGAAGTCAAATATGCAATTTGTGTTAAATTTTTCAGGCTGTCTGTGTCCCGTCACTCTCTTTCCTTCTCTGTATCAGCCTCTTTCTGATTTGAGTATTTTGATTTTAAAGTCAGCAGTTCTATGACAAAGTGTACAATATTTTCATTTTTCCCACTTAAGTGTGACAGTAATCCATGCTCAGTGTGTAAGGAAAGAGATGACTGAGTAAATATCACACAGACCCATAATTGAGAATCTCATTCAGCCTTCAAACTTGAAGGATTATTGCACTAGGTAAGAAAGGCTTTTATCTTTTTAGAGGAATACCATTCTCGTACTGAAAATACATCTTTTGAGTATCAGTAATACTGTGAAATATAAACCTAATTCAGTGGTGACCCAGAGTCCCAGCCAAAAACAATAAATAGTATGAAAGACTAGTACATTTGCTATTTTATGTACCCTACATACTATATTTGTTTGGCTGTGTTCAGTCTTTCATGAAGTTGCAAACTCTCCAGGGTATTTCCCTGCCTTTCACTGGCTGCATGTTTATTTATGATCTGAAATAAATCAAGAGAGTCTTATGTTAAATATGACTGCATTTGATGTGTTAAGGGAAATAAAAATTATTACATGATGAACTAGAAAAAATGTTAGAAAGCATTTATTTGCTGTTAAAAGCATTTTCCCAATTCACAAATACTAACAGATTTACTGAGAAAGAATCTCTTAGTTCCATCTTTCCTGAAGAGTTATGAATCTCTCACTTCCACTCCCACAACAGCCAAGATGCTGCCTTGTGCTTTCACAGAAGCAATATCATGGTGTATGAAGTTCTACTGAAATGTGATTAGACCTGATCTCTTTGAAAAGCGCCCTGAGGCAACCTCTGTTATGATTTGGCACTATATAAACGTAATTTAATTGAATTGATCACTGCTGTTTGAAATACTTCCTCCTTAATAATTCCTCTGCCTGGGAAAGACCAGATTTGGTTAAAAGGTCTGCAGTATACCTCTTAATCATTCAAATGAATATCTGACATTATAAATGCAACCTTGTATGTGATTATACAAAGTGAATGTATAATTAATTGGCTCCGGTAACTTCCTGTTGACAGGCGTACAAGCGCACAGAACAGGCAAAATACCTGGCAGCAGTGTCCTCTTTTCATAAATTCTTTATGGATAGCAATAAGCATTTGTGCATGCTTGAATAAATTTTCTTAATTAAATTATATTTTTTGCCAATTAACTTCACCTTATGCTAAATTGTTGTGGCAAATGTGCAGCTGCAAAAACAGTTACAGACTTGCAGTCATTCCTTTGATTATGGAAATGTCTTCTGGGTATTTGCACTCGCTGAGTTATAGTTGGTGGTTTTGCATCTTTCAAGTTCAATTATAATTTTCTTGGCAATCAATAGTATCCACAGTAAATACCTCTGATCTGTGCTATGTGTGGGTACAGCTCCTAACAAAAATAATTGAGGGAACTGAGGAAAGATCCATTCCATAATGTTGTCAATTTAATTTAAGATATCTGTGTGGTCACCTATTTCTCCACAGACATTGTGATGAGGTGTATTAAAATACTTGATTTTTAATTTCCAGTTAAATTATTTCCATAATTGTCCTTTCATGACATCACTGGAATCACTGTTGGTGATTGCTATATTTGTCTTATTTGTCCACTGCTCAAAAGAAGTTATAAAATAAAGTAACTTTGAATTGACCTGAAGGGAACAACAGATGTCAGATGATAATTATCTGTGGGTTCCTTGCTACTAGTCACCCCTTTCATATGATAGTCATTTCATTGATTATTAATGCGGAAAAAGGATTATGATGACATGATGCTCCACCAACAGATATAGGCAAATACTTTATCTAAAAACTCTGAAGCGATTTGCAAAGGCGTTTTCCACCACTTGACGTGCCCTGAAAAAATGCTAATTGTAGATCCTTTGACTAATGTTCAGATTTTGAAAGGGATAAGGCTTCGTGAGATCCGTTCTGAGGTGATAGGCCTAATCAGCAGTGCTTGACATTTACACCGAAAACCGAAACTAAATGAAAATTCAGGCAAAGTGAAATACTAATGTCCAGGCACCCATAAGTGAAATTATTGTATCTACACTGAATGTTCTAAAACAAGTTTGTTAGCCCTCATCAATGAAAAATGTTACTGGACATTTGGTTTTGGTAACTTTCGCTTAGGGCTGGATGATACATGAAAAATGTATAATCATTTTTCTCCTGTAACATAATATTCAAGTCCATCTTTAAAATTTTATGCATGGGCTCCCACCCCCCCTGCCCCAAATAGTCCACTCTCATTGGGTTTCCGCCACAAAATCTTTATTACTGTCTCAGTGTGTTATTTTATGAATATGCTGAATAAAAACTGCATCTTTATTATTAATGGCATCAAAAAAACCCAACAGAATTAGAAATTCCATATTCTGTATCAATTATTTCTATGATCTGTACACCCTATATTATTGAATATTAGCCAGCCCCACTTCCAAGTTTGATTAGTATTTTGTGTGCAAGCTGAGCTGTTGCCAGGACAGAAAACCTGTCCTTTGGGCTAGTGGCCATTGTTCGATGGGTGTTCTGCTTTAGGATAAGATGAGTTACTCTCTACAGAAAGTAACCAAAGTCCCCCATAGACAGTCTTAGAAGGACCTGAATCCCCTTTGTATCGTCCATCAAATTAATACACGTAAATAGGTAGAGATAGTTCAAAATAAAAAAGCATACTAATGTCAGGTATATTTCCATCACAGTACGACGGTGTACTGTGTATGATTGTGTATGTGACAACAAAGTTCATCAGGTTCAGTATGAAACCACCTTCCGGTATTTTGCACCATATAAGATCCAGGACTCTGACCAGATCACTAGAGCTATTAGCTCATTGTGAGCTCTCCAGGATCTGCTTTTTCACAGATACCGTTGGTTTTCTACCCACCTTATATGCGCGTGCATCTCACTGATGACATTGTCTTGAAACCCATCTATAAGGCTGGAGGCCAGGAGACAGCTGACTCGACTGATAGATGACACTGAGGTATAGCATGTCTATATTGTAAGCCAGCATAAGAGTACTAAAATGCAAATGAGTAAAACATTCCATGATGTCCACAAACTTTAATCTTCCTTAATGTGCGTGAAAGTGTGTTTTTATATGACTCCAATTACATAACAACATGATTGTATATTTTGTGTACTCACGTTAGTGTCTTTTGTGTTGTGTGTTCACACGCCTTGCACACAAATCACAAAGTCGACAAAATGCAACTGGAATACTGAACCCTTGCCATGCTGGAAATCATTCCAGCCAGAAAATCCCATCCTCATCAACTTTTTAAATTGGATTTTCTCCTATGCTTCGCTTTATTGTTTTTGTAGCAACATTTCAATTAGACATACATGGACAGAAATAGACGGTGCTCAGAGCTCAAAGGAATTACATTCCTCCACGTGTGCTTAGACACAAAGGCTTCAAAGAGCTATGGTGGCCAGCTTTCACGCAAACTAATGGAGTTTTGTTTTTAGCTGAGGAGGATCTGGCATACATAAACTGGAACACACAGGCATACAGATATGCTTACACACTGCACACACACACAGACGCACACACCAAATACTTTTCCAGATAGAAATATGGTCAGTGAGTTTTGAAAAGCAAATTAAAACAAAGTGGCAGCTTCTAAGAGTGGTAGCCAAGGCTTGGAATATTTGATACATTATTAAAACATTTTCACACTGCACATGGTTCTACATGGATCATATGTAATGATGTACATCATTACATATGATCCATGTAGCTCCATGGGGATGTAATGACCTGTTTAAAAACGTATCACAAAGCAACACAAATGCCTCTGATATGGTTAAATAACCATTTTGTGGAAGGATTTAAACCTCTGAGTGAGTCATATGACTCAACAGAGGCTGAAGCTATAGTTTTGGAAAGATGCATGTATGGTTTCCATCACAGTAAACAATGCCACTGAATACAACTTTGGCAGTTATGTTTCAAATCATTCAAATTGGGTGTTTGGGTGTGCTGGTGCATTTTTCATACAGGCTCACACAAACAGAGCATTTGATCACTACACTGTTACAGCTGACAGCATCATATTACTCTTACATATAAAATACTTTGCTTTGACTTTGCTGCTACTAATCACAACACTATGTCACACTGCTTGAACCTTGCACTTTTAGTACAACACTAGTTGTTGGTACTGTGTGTTGAGTTTTGAGTTATATTGCTCTCGTATAGTTCTTCTTCGTATAGGCTTCGCCCTCTAAGGCTATCGCTATTGGGTTTACCCCTACACACGCATCCGCGGCAATGAGAAAATCTTGTCTACACCCACCTGCGACGTGGGCATCTCTGGCGTCCTCACCTTGTGTATATACAATGGTGACCGGGGAGACTCCATGTATCCACGTTGCTCCACATTAGCTGCGGCTAACAACATCTAGCAACCGCATTGCTTGCTGGTGGCCGACCCTTGTCGCTCAGAGCAGACGATTGGTAAGCTGTAGGTCGGGACTGTGTGTTAAAATCTTGTTGCTCCTTGTGTGGAAGTTGTTGAACAAACACTGTCTGTGGCTGTCTCAGTCGACCCACCCACACCAAGCACACATTCCCCACACTGTGTGAACCAGCTGCCTTTAGCCAGGCAGCTAACCTGCAGCTCAAGCTCAAAAGCAACAAGCTGTACACTCTCTGTTAACCGTCAGAGGTCCCTTCAGACACCCCTCTACACAGAAACTGTGTATGAGCCCACGAGAGCTGTGCATCCTGATAATTGTATTTCGGTTCTCTGAGGGGTCTGGCGACTGGTTGTTGGAGGGGTGGGGGACCGGGAAGAACGGGGTGGGTTGGGGGTGCGGGCTGGTCCTTTTTGAGCTGGTTGGGGGGGGTCAGTGCCCGGACTGGATGCTTGGTGGTTGTGCCCTGTGTGGGAGGGATTGTGCTTTGGGGTGTGTCGATGGTTGCTTTGCGGCCGCGTCGCGGCCCTCTGGATTGTGGTCGTGTTGAGTCCTAGGGGCTGGGTGCATCTGCTGACTCCCTAGGGCTGAGGGGCTGCTGTCGTGGGGTGATTGCTGTCGGCGGTGCTGTGGGTTTGGTGATGGCCTTGCCTGATCTGGTGGGCTGGGGGGGTCGGGGCTCCCCTGGCGTGGGGGCCCGCTCTTGACCTAGGGATCCGGGGAATCGGGCTTGTGGCTTTTGCTCATTTCTGGGCAGGTGGTGTGTCCCTGGGCCGCGGGGCCCGTTGTCTCCTCTCCTCGCCTGGGCCCTTTTCGGCAGGGGTGGGGCTCCCGCTGCTTCCCCCTGCCAGCTCTCTCACAGTGGGGGCATTCGGGAGTCTCTGGGGCGCATGGCCGGTGTTGTCGGGGTAGGTTTTGGTGCTCCTCCTTGAGGGTGCTTGACTGGGGGGGCTGGGCCCCCGTCCGGGGATGAGATCGGCCTCGGGGGCTGCTGGCACTGCCTGCACTCTGTGGAGGGATGCCTCTGGCTGGGCTGGGGGACCGTTGGCCTGGTTCTCCCGCATTGTCGCTCCCTGGCGGCAGGGAGCTTCCCAGCACGGCTTTCTGCTGTTCTTCCTTGGGGCGGGGTTTGTTCGCTGCGCGGCGGTGGGGTGCTGGGTGGGGGGGAGCACTGGTCTATGTTGTGCTGCGGTCGGTCCGGGCGCTGCTCTTCTGCAGGGTTACACTTCTTGCGTTCCGTCGCCATTACATTGTTAACTGGCATTTGGGTCATCTGGGAGTCTTTGTTTTTTTGATTGAATTATTCTTTTTCTTTCTCCCACCCCTATTGGCTACTGGGGTTCTTGCCTGCCTGTTGCTGGGGTAGGTGTGGCACAGTCGTGGCGTCCCACTCTCACTAACAACTACATTCTTCAACAGGCTTATGCGCACACACATGTACACACACACATACAGACACATTCACCCACACGCACAAAGACACACACAGTCTCACACACAGTAACAAACAAATTTAGGTTGTCCCTGGTAGAATTATTCCTGATACTTTTCTTTCAGTTACTTATTTAAATTAATTAGTATTCCAGCTCTCGTGGCTGTGCTGTGTTGCTTATTTGTGTGTGTGACTGTTTCTTGTTTTCATTTTTCTCTTAGTTGTCTTACTCTGTCAGCTGTTCATTGCTGCTGTTCGGCTGTTTTTTTTCACTATTATTATTATTATTTATTGTTTGTTTTTGTTTGTGTTTGTTTGTTGTTGTTTTTCTCCTCCCCAAGCCTCCCTCTCTGTTCTATTGCAGGTTTCGTTGCTTTCTGCAATTGGTGTTTCCCACTGCTTTTCCCTGTTGTCCCCACCTTCCATCCCCCTTCTCTTACAGGTCTTGTCCTTTCTCTGTCTGTTTGTGCCCCCCCATCCCCGTGTCTGCCCCCCTGTCCGGCCCGGTGACAAATCAATACATAATTAAATAAATAATAAAACAGACAAAGGAGTATTTTAATACTCTCTTGTTAAAGTAAAATCTGTCTGGCCCAATATGGTATCCAGGTTATCATACTCTATACCAGGCTGCTGGACAGGACAGGTTAAAAAAAAAAGACAACATTTTAATAAACAGGCTTTTATTCATGATCTGTACAACTGTAACTTGGAGAATGTCTGATGAGGAAGATGCCTGGGAATATTTTCACAATGTCTTTTCAGCTATTTGTAAAAAGTATGCTCCTTTTTTTAGACATTTAGGGTTAGTGGGAGGAATCACCCATGGTTCACTGAAGAGTTAAGCTCTATGATCAGAGATAGAAATGTTGCATAGGGCAAAGCTCAAGCCACAAATTCTACTGCTAACTGGACTGCTTTCAGAACTTTAAGAAACAAATGCTCAAGCATGACCAGAAAAGCAAAATCAGATTACTATCTAAAAAATGTGTCCGAAAATCTCAATAACCCCTCTAAATTCTGGAAGTAAATTAATCTTTCTCTGGTTCCAGTTCTTCTTCAGGTCTCCCACAACTTATTTTTGTAAATTCAGTTAAAATTAAATACAAAATTGACATAATTGGACATTTTAACAATCACTTTGTATCAGCTGACTGTATTTTCAATAAGTCCAAATCAAGTTATCACTGCACTGAAATGCCACCGAAAACATTTGTTTTTAGACCCATGTTAAAAGAGGATGTC
Organism: Micropterus dolomieu; assembly: GCF_021292245.1. Taxonomy (NCBI): domain Eukaryota; kingdom Metazoa; phylum Chordata; class Actinopteri; order Centrarchiformes; family Centrarchidae; genus Micropterus; species Micropterus dolomieu. Next base: position 7,139 of record NW_025742391.1, on the reverse strand, counting down.
TGTATTGCTGTTAAATCTATTGACCCGAAAAAATCATCAGGACCAGACAACTTAGAACCTTTCTTATTAAATGTTGCAGCTGAAATTATAACGTATGTTATGATTGACGAAATGTTGATCATGAGCTTTTGCTAAATAGATTAAGTAACATTGGAATAGGAAACACAGCAATCAATTGGTTCAAAAACTATCTTACAGAACGAATGCAATGTGTTTCTATAGATGTTCTTAAATCAGACTTTTTAGAGATTAGCCGGACAGCTAACACACAGCCTGGCCCCAAGCGGCGGAGCACGGATGGCCCCGGTGAGGTGGGAATCAGCTCATCCTCTTCGGTGGCCGCGCCTTCCCGTCGGATTGACTCACACATGCTCGCCACGCAGGGAGGTGGCCCCCTGCCCACAACCCCAACCTCGCAGTGGGTTTCCCTCCCTGCACCAACAATGTTAGAAATACTTTTAGCCACATTTAGGCTAAATAAGATATTTCTTGTAGATTTTGTTCTGTGACTGAAAAAACATCTGTCCACTCCAACGGACGTTATGCGCCAAAGGGTATATTCTGCCTATGTAGATTGTAATATTTGTTTAAAATGATTATATATTTTGCACTTAAATACTTTCTGGTTTTTCGACCTATATCGAGTTCCACTGAATCACTTTTTTATTGCATGGTGTCACTGCAGTGGACATATTTCAACAATATATTGGAAAGAAAAGTTTATAGGCATTGTATTTTAAGTGCTTAAAAGGAAAAACAAACTTATACTGGATACCATGTTGTGCCAGACAGATTTTACTTTAACAAGAGTGTTTTAATATACTCATTTGTCTGTTTTATTATTTATTTAATTCTGTACTGATTTGTCACCAGGCTGAACTGGGGGGCATAAATGGGACACAAACAGACACCACAGAGAAGGAACAACAACTGCAACATTCTCCTCATCCTAAAAGCTACCCCTCTCCCTTTGCTCCCAGCTCTGTGTCGCTTTACACTCAGGACAGATTTGTCTGTGGTGCTAAAGCACATGAGTTAATAGGGGACCTTTTACCAAACTCTCATAGGAGCTTCATCTTTCTTGCCCTTTTCTGTGTGCATCACATGTCTTCCCAGCTCTCTCTCTCACAAAAAAAAGACTCTTCTGCCATCTTTCTTCCCCAAAGTCAAATTTGTTGTATCACACTCCAAGGTCGCTTGTTACTGCAAAATATTTCTGCTTCAGCACAGTTTGTTCCCCAGTTATAGTACATGCTCTGTCTTTTGTACTCAACCTAGTCAAATGTCATTATTAAAGGCTCATCACAGTTTTATATGAAAAACAACCTCTTTCCATCTTGATAATGACATATTTCAAGTTTCTTAGCCCTTCCATCCTTAGATTAAGATTAGATTAAGAGGTCAGATTGTGGTTTTTGGTCAGAAATGGTCTTGAAATAAAATCCGGAGTCCTCAATGTCCGAGACCGAGACAAGACCGAGTACAAATGCGGTCGAGACCGAGACCATCAAAAAGTGGTCTTAAGACCAGTCTCGAGACCAAGACCGCTCTCAAGTACTACAACACTAAGGACACGCCCTACTCTGCTTCTTCCTTAACTAAGTACTGCGCATGTGCAACTCCTAACAAAGATCTTTTAGAAGTGTGATGCATCACTCCATAGCTATAATGGAGCGTTCAACACACCGGGTGCAAAGAGTGCTTCAGTAATGTGCAGTATGACAAAAAATATGGTGTTTTTTGAAAATGCACACGGTCTCATGTATTTCATGCTACTCCGTGCTGCTTCTACCCTGCCCATTTCCATTCAGTCATCTTCACCACCCTTCTGCCTGCCACCTGCCCACCAGCCTTACTGTTGTCATTAAAGATATTTATCTAAACACTCCACCATTGAGTTTGTGCCTTTTCAAAACCAAAACAGTTTTCCCACTCATCTTACCCTCCCTTCCTGTATCAAAGCTCAAGGTGAGCCATTACTCAGAGATGTTACTGCTTTTCAACAGTTAGCCTCCTCTCAGTATATTTAGTTTCATCAAAAATTTGAATCTGTGCCGTATGAGTAGGAATAGGGGGGCAGATAGGAACAAATGTGTTCCTGCACAGTTACAAATTACTTAGTGGTGGTGAAGAACTTCCCGGTGCCAAAGCAATTCCAGCAGTCATATATCACACGTGGACAGCTGGCTTTAATTGAAGACCAATTCTTTTCAGAGAGGAGGAGATGAAACATGAATGGTAATAGAGGGTTCAGGACAGTAAGCTAATGTCTTTTTGATGTGTTTATGGTACTGGCACAATGAAGACAAATTAAGAGAATGTTTAGAGAAATAAATTAGGCAACTTTATTAGGTATGCCAGTACCAGGTTGAACCCCTTTGGCCTTCAGAACTGCTTTAATGCTAAAGCTGAAATCGAGACTCATCAGTACAGGCAACATTTTTCACATCTTCTATTGTCCAATTATGTGAACTGTAGCCTCAGTTTCCTGTTCTTAGCTGACAGGAGGGGCACCCACTGTGGTCTTCTGCTGCAGTAGCCCATCTGCTTCAAGGTTGGAGATGTTGTGCGTTCAGAGATGGTATTCTGCATACTTTTGTTTTAACGAGTGGTTATTTGAGTTATTTGAACTGCCTTTCTGTCACCTCGAACCAGTCTGCCCATTCTCCTCTGACCTCTGACATCAACAAGGCATTTTCATCCACTCAACTGCCACTCACTGGATATTTCATCTTTTTCTGACCATTCTCTGTAAACCCTAGAGATGGTTGTGCGTGAAAATCTCAGTAGATCAGCAGTTTCTGAAATACTCAGACCAGCCCGTCTGGCACCAACAAACATGCCACGTTCAAAGTCACTTAGATCTCCTTTCTCCCCCATTCTGATGCTCTGTTTGAACTTCAGCTAGTTGTCTTGACCACGTCTACACAACTAAATGCATAGAGTTGCTGCCATGTGATTGGCTGATTAGCTATTTGTGTTAACAAGTAATTACTAACAAAGACCACACCTATGTGAGGTATAAAAGGTAGTTTATTCAGATAATGAGGAGTATAATGATGGAAGGCTAGAGGGGAGAGAGATGAAGGGATCAGGAATGGAGGGATTAAGGGAGTTGTTTGTTTTTGGGTAGGAACCCGGGGATCGAGACTCAGGATGGGGGCTTGTCTTGATAAGCAGCTTGCTTATTATCTTCCGGTGGTAGAAAAATGACAGTTAATAGGTGGAATTATGAACTCTGGCATGCATGCCTTTGATGGTGGGAGAAAATCGAAGCACCCAGCGGAAATCTACGCGAACACGGGGAGAACTCCACACAGAAATGCCTAGGACGACCAAAATCTGAACTGTGTTAGTTTCATCCACACTCGCCATTTTCGTGGCCATTTTTCTGTTGCCGTGTTTCTGATTGGCTAAATTCTTGTTTGCTCTAAGTGGTGTCAGCTGTCAACACCAATCACTGAACAAATCGCAGATTTGGACGGTGATTCAGAGGTCTCACAAGCCTAAAGGATTTGTTAACCTGATCAAAAGCACAAATGCTCTTTTCCTTCTGTCAAAAGAATGACCAGCTTTTTGGCCCTCGTGTCTTATTAGCATCACTGATCCTATATGTTGCATTACCATATATTGTCCACCAAAACAAACAGTATTTTTTTATCTGCGTTCTCTGATTTTATGCTGATGTGGTTGTCAAGTACGACACAGTGATTATGGTTGGTGATTTTAATTTTCATGTAGATGACCCTACTAATGCCCCAGGAAGGGATTTTATTAGTTGAGTCTTTTAATTTTGTACAACATGTAAAGGGTCCCTCACATAGCCGAGGCCATATCCTTATTTTAATGATATGTGTGCATCTGCTTTAGAAACAGCCACCCCTCTTGTAACCAAATCAGTTACCAAAACAAATTCATCTCCCTGGATAAATTAGGACATCCGCTCTGCGAAAAGAGAATGTAGACGAGCAGAGCGTAGGTGCAAGACCACACAAATGCTTGTCCACTACACTCAAATGAAAGAAAGTTGTTCTTGCTTTTTTAATCTGTTGTTAGTCTTAAATAAATAATTCAGCCTCCAGCCTGTCCTTGCCTTTGGTGGAGGACTGTGGAATATTCTTAATCTTTTTAAATTAAGAATAAAATTTTTTAAAAAACACCATAGGAGCATCTTTCCAACCTCCGAGCCACCACCCCCTCCCCCGACCTCTATACTGCGCCACCTCACACCTGACCTGTCGTACTTGATTCCTTTTCCCTCATCTCCCTCAGTGACTTGATTGAGACTGTTTCCCATACTCAGTATTCCGTGTGCCCCCTTGACATTGTGCCTCCCATCTCCGCTGACTATTATAAACCAGTCCCTAAAGTCCTAAATCTTTTAAAGTGGCCTCAGTTCAACCCCTTCTGAAGAAACCACACCTAGATCCTACCATACTAACAAACTATAGACCTATTTCTAAACTACCCTTTACTTCAAAAATCTTAGAAAAACTGGTCTGCAAACAACTTCTGGAAATGGTTGAAGGAATTTACATATTTGATATATACCAACCTGGCTTTTGTGAAAATACATAGCAGTGAGACAGCTCTCCTCAGGGTCACAAATTATATTCTGATGCAGTTAGAAAACTGTGAAATTGCCATTTAGTTCTTTTAGATTTTTCTGCGGCCTTTGAAACTATTGACCGCACTATTTTAATTGATTGGCTTTAAAAATGGTTGGGATGTCACTTAACTGGTTTTCCTCTTATTTATCCAACCAAAAGTTTTTCAGTCCAGCAAATGGTAAGACATCCACCTGTGCTCCTCTGACTTGTTCGCCTCAGTGGTCAATTCTAGGACCAATTTTATTTTTGTTATACATGGTCCCCTTAGGCCACACAATCCATCAGTATGGCTGTGTGCTTTATGATTGATACACAAATTTATATATTTGACTTTTCAAATTTAACCACGCTGTACAAGTGTATGACTGAAATTGAAAATTTGATGTCTTTTTTCCAATTAAATCATAGTAAAACTGAAGGTCTGGTCTTCGCCCTAGATCATGTCTCCTCAAAGATCCTCCAAAAACTTAGGCATTATTTTTGACAGTCAACTAAAATTTGATAAACACATCAAGGCAGTCACTCAGTCCTGCTTTTTTCATCTGAGAAATATTGCAAAAATAAGCCCCATGTTGTCTCAACATCTGTTGAAAAAGGTTCAACATCTGTGTGTAAAGCATTTTTTTATATTTAACTTTATTGTGGAGACCTGTGTTGTAGAATGACAAATCAATGTAAATCTACTACCTTGAGCCTAGTACAGGATCACTTCACGTTCTCTTCTCCTGATCTTTGGCACTCTTATCTTTTATCTTTTACATTATTACATGATAACAGATGCTGACTGGGGCAACTTTCACGTACGATTACATCTCATGCATAGCCTGTATTAAAAGTCAAGTATGTTCCACCATGTAACCCTAACCCTAACCCATGTTGATGTGTTTATAATATTGTGTGCTTGTGTATTTGCTAAAGATGGCGCTGCGCCTTTTCTCACATTTTGTGTTTGTCTCAAATGATTTGTGTGCCTGCATTTCACCGTCTCTTGGTGTGTTTGGCCAACCTAGTGTGTCAGGTAAAGATTAGGTCACTCTCATACAGACTTTACTTGTGCAGGACGAGATATATTTGGCGACCCATTTTGGCATTTTGCAGAGAAACACAGTCACACAAGTCAGCAGAGCAGACACATACAGCGAGAGAGAGACAGGAAATGGCAGGGAAAGCTGATGTGTTTGCAATGAGAGACCTGAGGTGAAGGTGCGTGAGTGTGTGGGGAAAAGCAAGGTCAGCAGATTGAAGTAGAGAGTAAACACTAAAACAAGGTGGAGAATGAAGGAGAATTAAAACGGTGAAATAAGATATAACTTATTAGAAATAGAAATACACCCCGCTGCTGTGTGTGTGTATGCTTGTGAAGAAACAAAAAATTGTCCACAAGTGTGGAAATTTATCTTTGGCTTCAGAGGCAGATTAAAAACCACATCATTAAAAATCACAATACAAAAACACAATAAACAACACAACATAAACACAGGCCATAACGGGTAGGATTCCAGTGTGCAGACATTATGATTTTAATAAGATTATTGCATTTGATATGAAAGACATTGCTGCAGCTGCTCTATAGCGCCATCCAAAGGGCAATTTGGTAAATTCATTAAACAAGGGGTATAATGCAATTTGTCTAGCTTTTTGTTTCACCTGCTTTTTATATATACATCCCAACTGTTTCTTTTCTTTCCTAATAATCTTAACAGCCAAATTTGTAATTCTGCACAATCTGCCCACAAATGTCCATACCATGTACATATATTAAAAGTTAGAATGCATTCGATGAGATTTCGATAAACACTCTCTAGGATATTCTTGCTTATGTCGTATGAGTCCAATTTCTGGAGCAGATACAGAAGCTGCATTGTTTTTTTTTTAAATGTACACTGTGTTGGCTGTAAAACTTAATGTACGATCAAAAATGGTTCCTAAGTATTTCAACTCATCAACTACTATCTCAACAGGCTTATTGTTAATCAAAACAGGAGAAAAATATGGATGGTTTTTGTATATAAAAATAACATGACGGGTGAAAGCACACAGCATTGAGGTGCTCCTGAATTCAAGATAAATGTATCAGAGAAAATATCACTACTGCACTTCACTCTCTGTGGCCAGTCCGTAAGGAACTCTTTAATCCACTGGATAATGTAGCTGTTGATGTTGTTGTTGATGTTTATATCACAAAGTCGCTTAATAAGAGTACATTTCTGCATACAATTAAAAGATGAGCTAAAATCCGTAAATAAGAGAAATACAGCCAGAACACTGTTGGTTATCAAATCTAGAATATATATAAAATTTCTGATCCAAAATGTTACACATACCAGTCGTCAGTGACAAAATGAAGTAGGACAGGTATTTCAAACTCAGGCAACATATGAAATTCGTCACTGATGATGATGACTTCTCAGAAGAAATGAGGACAGTGAGAAGATTCGGGGAGGTTGGGCCGTTTATAGATCACATCTGAAGAGGCTGCCTGCTTCAGGCCTGACCACAATGGGCAGATGATCCCATTTACTGGAGCCA
>NW_025742390.1:0-9472 GCF_021292245.1 Micropterus dolomieu | reverse complement strand
CCCCCCTCTCTGTTCTATTGCAGGTTTCGTTGCTTTCTGCAATTGGTGTTTCCCTCTGCTTTTCCCTGTTGTCCCCACCTTCCATCCCCCTTTCCCCCTTCTCTTACAGGTGTTGTCCTTTCTCTGTGCTGTTTGTTTGTGCCCCCCCATCCCCGTGTCTGCCCCCCTGTCCAGCCCGGTGACAAATCAATACATAATTAAATAAATAATAAAACAGACAAAGGAGTATTTTAATACTCTCTTGTTAAAGTAAAATCTGTCTGGCACAATATGGTATCCAGGTCATTATACTCTATACCAGGCTGCTGGGCAGGACAGGTTTAAAAAACAAAAAACAAAAACAAAGACGGTGAGTTTTCGTGAAACGGCGTGCCCGTGGCGTGGCATCCATCGATGATTCGCCATGAAAGAAGAAGTTGTAACTTCAGTGTACATGCTCATATCTGCACCAAAGTCTACGTGCTTGATAACAGTCACACCCTGAACACATCTACATGCCAATATTCAGTTATAGTCATAGCGCCAAGTTCTATGTAGCGCCACAGAGGGGACACAGGAAGTGATGATTAACACCTTTGTGCAGCATTTGAAGTGCGTGGCAAATTCACAGCCGCACTGGCAGAGCTCCAGAACCTCACACCTCGACGCGCTAGATGTGTGAGAGGTAACCCAACGCTGCTTGCATCTTTTAATTTTTATTTTGGGTATTGTTGTTGTGTTCTTGTCCAAAACTGTGCCACAGAGTGCCTAACAGTCACACCTCTACATGTGTCTGACCACTATTTCATTCAGTTCACAGTATGCCTACAGGAAAAGCCCATTCTTCCAACACCATTGGTTTCACACCTCCGCAACCTGTCTCCCGCTCACTTTGCCTCAGTGGTAGCTTCCGCTCTCCCCACCCTCAACACATTTTCTTCACTTGAGGTCAATGATGCCACACAATCTGTGTGCTCTACACTAAGCTCGTGCCTGGATAGCCTGTGTCCTCTATCCACCAAGCCTGCTCGCCCAAACCAGCCCCACCCGTTAACTGATCGGCTAACTGATACCATCCGTGGGCTCCATACTGATCTCAGAGCGGCTGAAAGAAAATGGCAAAAAACCAAAGACCCCGCTGACCTTAAGGGCTATCAATTGCTCCTATCCTCCTTCTCAACAAGCATCAGTGCTGCCAAAACTGCGTTCTATAATGACAGAATAAGCAGTGCCACTAACTCAAGGAAATTATTTTCCACTTTTAAAGCACTACTAAAGCCTCCTCCACCTCCACCACCCACAAACTTGTCTGCTGATACCTTTGCTGCCTTCTTCACAGGCAAAGTGGAGGCTATAACTAGCCAATTCTTTGAAACACTCAAACTCAACCATTGTAGCAGTCCTACTACATCTTTTCCCCTGCCCTTCCAGGTCAGTGGTGGATCACTCTTCTCGTTTATTTACTCACAGAGAGCGAAGTATCAGAACTCTTGACCCGTAGCCGTCCAACTACATGCCCACTGGACCCGATTCCTACGAATCTCCTCCAAGCCATATCTCCTACTGTGGTCCCGACAATCACTCATGTGATAAATACTTCTCTGGCTTCAGGAACCTTCCCGACCACTTTCAAAAGGGCTCGGGTTACACCCTTGCTCAAAAAGCCCTCACTTGACCCAACTCAAGTTGAGAACTATCGACCAGTGTCTCTTCTACCTTTTTTATCCAAAACTATTGAACAGGCAGTATTCAAACAGGTCTCAGAATTCCTCTCAGGGAATGACCTCCTATATCCATATCAGTCTGGTTTTCAGAGTGCCCACTCTACTGAAATGACTCTTCTGTCTGTAACAGAAGCCCTAAGGTCAGCTAAAGCTGCAGCCTAATCCTCAGTTCTTATCCTGCTTGACCTATCAGCTGCCTTTGACACAGTCAACCACAGGATCCTGCTATCCGCTCTCTCAGCAATGGGCATCTCGAGTAAAGCACTCCGTGGTTGTGGCAAGGACAATTATCCTCCTCCCACTGCCTCTCCACAGGGGTACCCCAAGGCTCAGTGCTTGGGCCCCTTCTCTTCTCAATTTACACCACCTCACTGGTGCCGATCATTCGCTCGCACGGCTTCTCTTGCCATTGCTACGCAGACGACACGCAACTCTACCTATCCTTCCCGCCAGGCGATCCCACTGTCTCGGCGCGGATCACGGACTGTCTATCAGACATATCTGCATGGATGAAGGCTTGCCACCTTCAACTAAACCTCTCTAAGACTGAACTCTTGGTCATTCCAGCCAAGCAATCTATCTACCATAACATCAAACTACAAATTGATTCCGCAACCATCACTCCAACCAAGGTGGAGAGAAACTTGGGTGTCATGATTGATGACCAGCTGTCCTTTTTAGACCATGTTGCTACTGTCTCTCTGTCATGCCGCTTTTCTCTATACAACATAAGGAAAATCAGGCCCTACCTCACTCAGTACGCCACCCAGCTTCTGGTACAGGCCATGGTTATCTCTCGCATCGACTATTGCAATGCCCTCCTAGCAGGTCTCCCAGCTTGCGCGGTGAAACCCTTACAAATGGTTCAGAACGCAGCAGCGCGTCTGGTTTTTGATCAGCCCAAAAGGACTCATGTCACTCCATAACTCAGTGACCTCCACTGGCTCCCCGTGGTCTCCAGAATCAAATTCAAGTCACTAATGCTTGCATACAGAGTGACTACTGGGTCTGCACCCATCTACCTAAACTCCATAATACAAACTTATGTTCCTTCTCGGCCGCTACGCTCCTCCAACGAACGCCGCCTGGCTCTGCCATCCCTTCACACAAAGCAATCCCAGTCCCGGCTATTCTCATCTGTGACACCACGATGGTGGAATGAGCTACCACACGCCATCAGAGCAGGGGCGTCCCTCTTTAACTTCAAGAAGCTCTTGAAAACTCATCTCTTCCGAGAACACTTCCTCTTATAACACCTCTAACTCCTAACGTCTAACATGCACTTCCTGTGCTCTTCTTCTTCTATCCCCTACAATGATCTTGTATTGATTGCACTTTTTGTTTTGATTGCACTTTTTGCTAACTCTTACTTCCTTCCCTAGGTATCTACCCCATTGTTGTGATATGTACTGTGAGCTCTTACTAGTATTTATTGCTGCTCTTACTAGTATTTATTGTCAGTTGTAGATCTGTAGTTGATGCTCTGTTGATGCTTGTATGTTGTTCCTCAAATGTAAGTCGCTTTGGCGTCTGCCAAATGAGTAAATGTAAATGTAAATGTAAATGTTTTGTCTCGTTTTCTCATGTCTCTTCTGACAGAATGTAAACATTATGGTATATGTTGCTTGTAAACCTTTCCCATTGTCTAATTCTAAATGTTGTATGTCTCTTCATCTGTCTGTGTTCATGTCCTTTGCGCCAATAAAACAATCGCCTGGAAACCTGCTGCTGAGATATACACAAAATGATGATTTTCATCAGTATGGCAAAACATTTCAGTTACACTGCAAAATTTGTATGGTTTATGGGTTTTTAGTTTGTATTAAAATGTTCCAATGATTTTGGACCATAAGATCAGTATGGACCATTTTTACAGTCAATGGTATGGACAGTCTCACTAAGCAGAACAGTACAGACTTTTTATTACTCCTAAATAATTTCATTAAAGTTGGGCCATAGCAATTAATCAGAACATGTCCTGTGTGACTGGTATCAATATGCAGTCATAATACAAAATAATACAATAAATATAACCGCAAGCAGCAATGATTGGGATCCAAGCAAGTTGTGAAAAATGCAACATTTGACATTTTCAGAAAAGAACAGATGCAAATGACCCAAGAGATTAAAGTGATGAAAGAATTTCGACTTGGATATGATTGCAGAAACGCAAACTTCAGCATCACCTTGACAGTGTCAGTATATGTACCTGACTACTGCGTGAAATGTTCAACCCCCCTGCAAAATTTTGTGTTTATAAGTATTAAAGTTTAAGCTGCACAAACACATCCAAATAAAATAGAGATCTTTGACTCACTATGATCTTAACACCTCATGGTTGGCAAGTCTGACATGGTCACCTGGAGATTTGAACCCTGGGACTTCAGATCTCTAGAGGAGATGACTTACTGTCTGAACTACTGGTGCGAGGCTGTTTCCACACACCTTCTCGCAAGTTGAAGCAGTGACATCACATGTGCCTGACTCATATTTTTGTCAGTTTAAACTTAAAACACTTACAACAGTCAAAAAGTTGTTGATAAAATTCTGAATAAAATTGCACACCATTCTGCTGGTTTTAAGTGTGTTGTTAATTATTTTGGTAGTGTTTAATCCAACACTGAACAAAAAACAAAGTCATAGCAAGATATTGAATATCACTGCAGACTCACTGTTTGACCAACGTAAAAACCCTTTGAAACACTTGATATTGGCCATCTAGAGAATGTCTGTGTCAATTTTGCGTCAGCGTTTGAAGAAAGAGTTGTGGAGATATACAGTAGATCGTAATTGATTTAGCTTATTCTGAAAAATATAGAGTGACTGACTTCTGAAATGACCATAGTTGCAGTGAGGCAAACATTTGTTAAACATCAGTAGATGTGCTGAAAAATTCCAGCTGTCTAGGATGTATGGGTGATTTTCTTAGATTTTCGAAATGAGAAATGTCTAGAAATTTACATTTGTTGTAATAAGCCACGCCCACTTTGAGCAATCATTACAAAATTTTGTGCATCAACTGAGTAGTGACCCTAGATCGTACAAACCATGCAGTGAATTACGAGATATAAGCCTTTCACATGTGTAGAATATTCAAGGACTGTTCAGTGAAGCTCGGACCGAGCATCTGAACAAGACGCTCCAAGTTTGGTTACAATAGCTTAAGCCAATTTTGATTTACGAGAATTTGTGTAAAATTGTACTAAGTAAAATTTATGGGGGAAAAACCGGACTAACGAATCAAAATGCTTTTGATAACTTTTGATCAGTCTTGAGAAGCTGCAGAGCTGCAGTCTATATTCATTCAACTTATACCAGCTAAACTGACGCTTATTGTTGACCATTTTCTCTTTCTCTCTCTCTCTCGCCTGCCATTCACCAGATTTGTGCAGAGTTTTGTGTGCATGCCGTGCCTTTATTTTTTTTTTGCCCGACTAGTGGGTGGATTTTGCAACCCACCTTATCTACAATCACGTTCTTTCCCCGTACCGGCCACAAACTCCACTTCTATACCACCGCTGAGTATAATCATCACCACCGTCCAGTTGTCCCGGTCGTCCGACAAAACCCCTTACTTGCGCTGGCCAATTGTCTTTGTTTTTCCTTGGCAACTTTGTGATGGACTGAATTTATGTTGATACTTTGTGATGGACTGAATTTATGTTAATACTTTGTATGGATAGAAATTATGATGATATTTTTATGTTGCTACTTTAGTTAAACTGGACTGAACTGCGGCTGATGTGTATTTTAAGTTGATTGCAGTGTGTTATATTGAGATTTGCTTTCTTTTGTGGTTTGAGAAAATAAAAAAATACTTTTGAGAGCTGTTTTTTTTATCACACTGTTGCGAGTGTGTACATTCTATGCATGTGTCCTTTGTGACATTTGGGCAGTAAACCTAAACATCTTAAATGTCAGGAGAGAGACCCGACTGGCACCCCTGTAAAAGAACAAACTAATACTGAAAAGCCAAACTGTCACAACCTGGCAATTTTGATAAGTTTTCGTCCAGCAGATTTGCTGCCCAAACACTTTTAGCGGAGAAAAAGAAGAAAAAAAGTAGAAAGTAGAAGAATAATGACAATAAAAACAATAGGGCTCCAGCAGCTTCTCTGCTTGGATCTCTAATAATAACAGAACAGAGCAAAACCATGCTACCATTTCCTTTGGAAAATCTCTGTGTTCTGTACAGTGGCAGACGTGCTATATGTGACACCTACATTTTGTCCAACTGGATTTTCTTTCCTCAAAAAAAGGGTTGAAAGCATAAAAGCACACCATACAGGACTTCTCCCATATATGTACTCACTTTTAACTTTAAAAAAAACATTAGCTTTTTGTAATTTTTCTGATAATTGAAGTGTCAAAATGTCATGTGGTGCGACTGTCCGGCCATGACTGCTGTTTTGAAAACTTCTTTGAAATTACTTTAAATCTATTCAAAATTGTGTTTTGCCCTATTTTGCATGATTTCCAAAGTGTTTTCGCAAAGCATCTGTATTTATATTTCCATAATAATACACAAGTAAACTTTGTCCGATGATGTCCATTTTATGAAATATCATCTGGTGCGACCATCAACAAACGACCACTTTGGGACTTTTATGTTGAAATCCAACATACAGCAAGTATGTCTATCTCTCTCTCAAATCTGGAAAAATTTTAACAGCTGGTATGTAGTTGCCACTTTTGGATATCATGTGGTATGACCTCAGAAAAACAATTAATATAAAGTTATTTCCACCAATATTTGTTTTGATTATAAATTCCATGGCGTCCTTTTGTAGGAAGCTAGCTTGTTTTGTTTAGATAGCCTATTCTCTGCCTGTACATTTTGACTAAATTAGAAAATATCATGCGGCGCGACCGTTGAAATGGTGGTTTCCATGATTGCCAATTTAGTTTTTGTCCTTTTATATTCAATTTATGACTTTTACATATAAAGTACTTTTATTGTAGTATGATTTGGAATTTCCGGGAACCATCACGGTGGAGAGGTTTGCGTGCCCCGGTGAGCCTGGAGGCTGTGTTATCTGGAGCCTAGTGCTCCTGGTAGGGTCTCGGGAGGCAAAGTGGTTCCAGGTGAGGGGCCAGACTGAGAATGGTTCATTAAGACGCCTGATGAAACAACGAGGAAGAGGAAGAAAGACCCTGCCCGGAGGAAGCCTGGGACCCCCGTCTGGAGCCAGGCCCAGAGGCACAGCCTGAAAAAACAACGTGGCACCCCCCTCTATATCCTTTGGACCCACCATCCATTGGAAGATCTGCAGGGGTCGGGTGCGCTGCCACATGTGGCAGTGAAGGTCAGGGGCCTCGACGGACCAGACTTGGGCGGCAGAGGCTGGCTCTGGGGATGTGGAACGTCACCTCTCTGTGGGGGAAGGAGCCGGAACTTGTGCGGGAGATGGAGGGTTACCAGTTAGATCTGGTGGGGCTGACCTCCACGCACAGTCTCGGTTTTGGAACTGTACTCCTTGATAGGGGACTTCAACGCGCATATGGGCAATGATGGAGATACCTCGAAAGGCGTGATCGGGAGGAACGGCCTCCCTGATCTGAACCCGAGTGGGTGTTTGTTGTTGGACTTCTGTGCTAGTCATGGATTTTCTATAACGAACACCATGTTCGAACATAAGTGTACGTGGTACCAGAGCACCCTAGGCCGAAGATCAATGATCAATTTTGTAATCGTTTCATCTGATTTGAGGCCGCATGTTTCGGACACTTGGGTGAAGAGAGGGGCAGAGCTGTCAACTGATCACCACCTGCTGGTGAGTTGGGTCAAGGGGTGGGGGATGACTCTGGACAGACCCGGTAAGCCCAAACGGGTAGTGCGGATGAACTGGGAACGTCTGTCCGTTCCCTGTCCGTTAGATCTTCAACTCAAACCTCCGGCGGAGCTTTGCTGGCATCCCTGTGGAGGTTGGGGACATTGAACATGCGTGGGCAATGTTCAAAGCCTCTATTGCTGAAGCCGCAGCAGGAGGCTGTGGTCTCAAGGTCTTAGCTGCCTCAAGGGGCGGTAACCCTCGAACACCGTGGTGGACACCGGTGGTCAGGGAAGCTGTCTGACTGAAGAAGGAGGCCTTCCGGGATTTGTTGCCTCAAAGGACTCCGGAGGCGGTTGTAAGGTACTGACAGGCCCGAAGGGCTGCAGCCTCTGCTGTGGCAGATGCGAGGCAGCGGGTGTGGGAGAAGTTCGGAGAAGACTTGGAGAAGGACTTTCGGTCGGCACCCCATCAAGTATGGGGTGAGGGGGGCCTTCTCAGGGCTATCCAATCCCTGTACATCCAAAGCGAGAGCTGTGTCCGACTACTCGGCCGTAAGTCGGACTCTTTCCAGGTGAGGGTTGGCCTTCGCCAGAGCTGCGCTTTGTCACCAATTCTGTGATATTCATGGACAGGATATCAAGGCGTAGTTGTGGCGAAGAGGGGCTTGGGATCTCGTCACTGCTTTTTGCGGATGATGTGGTCCTGATGGCATCAGCTCTCCGTGACCTTCAGCTCTCACTGGATCGGTTCGCAGCGGAGTGCGAAGCGGTTGGGATGAGGATTAGCACCTCCAAATCTGTGGCCATGGTTCTCAGCAGGAAACTAGTGGAGTGCCAACTCCAGGTAGGGAATGAGTCCTTACCCCATTGAAGGAGTTCAAGTACCTCGGGGTCTTGTTCACGAGTGAGGGGAGATTGGAGCAGGAGATTGGCCGGAGATTCGGAGCAGCGGGGGCGGTATTGCACTCGCTTTACCGCACCGTTGTAACGAACATGCCTCTCTGTCACGCTGCGCTGAATGAAGTAACGTTACGGAGCCGGTGTTGATCTGCCTCTGAGACGGGAACGTTGAAGTAACAGCCTGAACATGTCTGAGTGAAAAGCCACAGCCTGCATGCTGGTGTTCCTACGTTTATTGTGGTTTTTCAGTATGAAACTGGTTGTTTCGGATTATGCTCACTCATGACTTCAAGCGAGCACGCGTACGAGCACACGCCTGGTCACAAGAGCAACTATAACATGTTGCTCTTGTGCGTGTTTCCATTTCTTAGGAGGAAATGCATTTTTTATTTGTGAACGTGTTGGCGTAGTAGCCCATCCTCACTTGATTTATTATGCTGCTTTACGACCCATTTTTCCGTTTTTAACCACCTCTATTGCGTTCGATTCCCCTGTGAAATCAATTTAGAGTTATTTTCAATTTGAAGCCAACTTTAGTCCTAACAAAATGTAGCAAAGCATTTATTTCAACGGAAATGGTGGTGCCTTGAACATCTTGTTGCATATGCCAGCCACTGGACTTCACTGTCTTTTAAATGTGGCTGCTGATTGGGTAACACCTCTGACACACCCAATAAATGAGAAAAAACATACTTGCAGTTAACACCACATGCCTGCAGTTAATGAAATTAGATTGAATATAATGTATATGTTTGTTCAAAACAAAGCCGTAAATGTGTACTGCACTAAAATAAATGTTTGTAATGAGATTTTTAATCAAAAAACTGTTTATGAAATGTTTGTGTTCATGAAAATTCTTTTAAATTTTAATAATGATATCTGGTTTAAATATATTTTTTGTTTAGGAGTTTTTGTTCATTGATCTCTTTAAATATATATATTTTAATGATATGCAGTGTTCATGTCATTTGGAGCGACCACTCATCATGTGGTGCGACCAATAATAACAATAACTGTATTAAATATAAAATAAAATATCTCATTCCTATGAAATATTAATTACTGATACAGTATGTTTAAGTGAATGGTATTTTTT
>NW_025742389.1:2868-4296 GCF_021292245.1 Micropterus dolomieu | reverse complement strand
AGACTGTCCAGAACTCAGCTGCCAGGCTTTTAACCAGAACAAAGAAATATGACCACATTACTCCTATTTTAGCTTCATTACACTGGCTCCCAGTATGTTTTAGAATTGACTTTAAAATTCTATTGATCACTTTTAAAGCTCTTCATGGCCTCTCGCCTTGTTATATTTCTGACCTTTTAGTCCCATACGCACCAGCACGTACCTTGAGATCCTCGGGCAGAGGTCTGTTGTCTGTTCCAGAGTCTCGACTGAAAACTAAAGGGGACAGAGCGTTTGCTGTCAGGGCCCCGAGGCTCTGGAACAGCCTGCCCGAGGAAATCAGGTCGGCTGAGTCAGTGAACTCTTTTAAGTCCCTTCTTAAAACATTATTATCTTATTGTATTTTACTAATTTTATATTTCTCTGTATTTTAGTCTTTTCAATGTTTTCATGCTTTTATCTTGTATTGTTTTTTGTATTATTGTCTCTTGGGTATTATTGTCTTCACACTTCTTAAAGCACTTTGTAACTTGTTTTTGAAAAGTGCTCTACAAATAAGGATTATTATTATTATTATGATTATCAACATTTTAAAATGCTTTTCTAAATGACAGACTTTTAAATATATTTAAGAATAGCTACAAAACAAGGGTTTTTGTCATGAATGGAACAGATACTGCCATAGTGGTGACATAGTGCAAAGCATATAAAAACATTGAAACATGGATTTTGGGAACGGGAGATTTTCTTATTCTGTGTTTCTGTAAAAATAGCAGAAAATGCATCTTTGATACTCTATCTTGTCTTCAGTTGCCTGTTTGGTACTGAAATAATCCAAAAGTAACTAAAAGTAATCAGATTACATTACGTTACTGTTTACATTTTTAAACAAGTAATTAGTAATTGTATTGGATCCATGTTTAAAGTAACCCTCCCAGCCCTGAGTGTTGTCTTTAAGAAGCATGAGTGGCATGAAAAATCTTTCTTGCCGGACTAACCAGCAGGAGAACGGGAGTGAAAGTCATGAATAACTACACCTGTTTCGACCACATCACTAACTTTGGCTGTGCTGTCCAAAAATATAACAATGGCTCCATCCATGCAGGAGGCAGACTTTACGCTTCAAGCAGCCCACCACCTCTCCAACCGCTAAACTGGCCTCCTCTACAGAGCACTGTGCTGCCGGGGTTCTGACGATATATGCTGCCCTGTCAAAAAAAGCTACCTTATGTGTTTCCAATCCCATAAAGTTATAACTCTCACATTATTATGACATCTTCTGTTTTTTGATTATATTATATAATTTCAGGGGTAGCGTATTCAAATAATGCTCCCATTACAGAATCATTTTATATTGCACCACTACTCACTCCATGTACTGAAAGGAGATGGGGAGCATGTTGAAATACTACATTATGCCGTTTTATTTAAGATATCAGGGGTAGTGTA
>NW_025742389.1:1468-2848 GCF_021292245.1 Micropterus dolomieu | reverse complement strand
CTTCACACTTCTTAAAGCACTTTGTAACTTGTTTTTGAAAAGTGCTCTACAAATAAGGATTATTATTATTATTATGATTATCAACATTTTAAAATGCTTTTCTAAATGACAGACTTTTAAATATATTTAAGAATAGCTACAAAACAAGGGTTTTTGTCATGAATGGAACAGATACTGCCATAGTGGTGACATAGTGCAAAGCATATAAAAACACTGAAACATGGATTTTGGGAACGGGAGATTTTCTTATTCTGTGTTTCTGTAAAAATAGCAGAAAATGCATCTTTGATACTCTCTTGTCTTCAGTTGCCTGTTTGGTACTGAAATAATTACTTTTGTGTTTCCAATCCCATAAAGTTATAACTCTCACATTATTATGACATCTTCTGTTTTTTGATTATATTATATAATTTCAGGGGTAGCGTATTCAAATAATGCTCCCATTACAGAATCATTTTATATTGCACCACTACTCACTCCATGTACTGAAAGGAGATGGGGAGCATGTTGAAATACTACATTATGCCGTTTTATTTAAGATATCAGGGGTAGTGTATTCTGTTAAGACAAATAATGATTATTTTTTATATTGCTGATGATCAGCCGCTGTCTCGACGGCATGCCCAACAGCAAGGTCGCACTGATTTATGGGTGTGGAAACAGACCGCGCTTGTGGGTCATACGCATGCGCAGAACCGCTAAGTAGCACATCTCGATAGGTAGCATAAATCGACAGAACACTGACACGAGTTTGATAGCATGACAGCGTCTCAGCTTCTCAAACTCTGCACCACCTTCCACAACGGGCATGCTGCCTGACAAAAACACCTGAACAACTGGCAGATACATTTATCAGGAACTATATGTGGCTTTTAAAACCATTTGGAGCTGAAGAGAGATCTTCTTTTGTTTCACTTTATTTTGTGGAGCTTGGTAACTGTCTCTCTTAGTGGAGACCTCTTTTTGTTCTGTTGTTTTTATGGTTTAAGCAGAACCCAGAAGGCCCTTTACTGTGGTTCTACATTTGTGTTAAACTCTCACTTTCCAATTAAACACCTTTTCACCAAAAACATCCACTTTATGTTGCTTTCTTTACCCATTGAGCCGGGACGTAACAAAGAGGTTCAGAGTGAATTATCCAGTGGAGATGTTTCTTGTTATATTAAGATTTTAAATGTGGAGCTCAACATTGCTCTGCCACAGTCAATGGACTAAACCACTGAAGAAGAAAAGAGACTTTAGCATTAAGATCCTCAGTGTGGATCAGTATAATATCAGCCTTATGTCTGCACTTTAGTGTCACCACAACTTTCACATCATATTAATCTCAGCACAGAAGGAAAAAATGGTGTCTGACTTCAGAGTCTCCAGTCTGCAGTG
>NW_025742389.1:0-1448 GCF_021292245.1 Micropterus dolomieu | reverse complement strand
AGACTTTAGCATTAAGATCCTCAGTGTGGATCAGTATAATATCAGCCTTATGTCTGCACTTTAGTGTCACCACAACTTTCACATCATATTAATCTCAGCACAGAAGGAAAAAATGGTGTCTGACTTCAGAGTCTCCAGTCTGCAGTGTGGATCCTCCAGAAAGTCTGAAAGCAGCAGCAGCACATCTGAATCCTGCAGCTTGTTGTCACTCAGGTGCAGCTCTCTCAGATGGGAGGGGTTGGACTTCAGAGCTGAGACCAGAGAAGCACAGCTGATCTCTGACAACCTGCAGTCCAACAATCTGAATAAAGAATAAATGATGTAACGTTAGAAGACAATGTTCCTGCTTGAAATCATTCAGTGTTTAATAATCTGTTCAGAGCTGAAGAAGGTTTAGAATGTAGAAGTTTAGAAAATGGAAATATTTTATTGTCTGATAGTTGAAATAGAGATTATTTATTTATTCATTGTATTTATCTATTTTATTATCATTTCTTTAAAAACATGATGTGGAATAGAAGCTGATAATCAGGAAGAGCGTTACGTCTGTTTGTTTTATTATTTCTAAGTCTGTGGATGAAACGTTAAGTCAGCTGTCAGATTGCCGGCTGATGATTGGTTCTGAGGGATCCTTCTACTTGCAGACTGCATCAACACGGACTGTTCTTAAATAGCGTGTTAGCTTGCTGACACTGTTTGGAGTAAAGCAGCCGTCCTCCTGATCAGTCCTGAGCTCCATCAGAGAGTCCAAACAGAGACAGAGAGAGAGAGGGAGAGGGGGAGACTTTTTTTGACTTTTTAAACCCACTTCAATAAAACATCACTGATTCACAAACATAAGAACATTCAATAAGTCAGAGAATCAAACGGTTGACATTTAGAGAAAAGAAAACACTTCCACACAAATAAAAACATCAAATTAGCTGAAAACACGACTAAAACTGACTTCTTCATCCACCACAGAACAGATGACATCATCATAACACCACTGACGTACAAACACATCCAAGCTGTTCATCAGCTGATGGAACTTAAAATCCACTAACACTCTGGCTTTGACCAGAGAGGTGAACACAGGGACTACGTCTCCACACAGCCGTCCTTCTACCTGCTTCTTCCTACTCATGTATATGGACAGTTTGGCTTCTGCTACAATAAAATTTAACAGTTGCCACTTTGTTGCATTGGTCTTCCTGTAACCTGCTCCAAAAACAAAAGCAGTGTTAGACCACACTTCATTAAAAGAAGAAAACAAGCACCCCAACACATTGAACAGTTCCCCCAGTCTGCTGCACTCTAAAAAACAATGAACAGTCGAGGTCGGGTACCAGTCCCAACTCTGGAAAAGGGTCCTCTCTTCGTCCGGAGCTTCCTCATCTTTCCGGTATATCCTCAACAGCTCATTATCCTCTGCTGTTAGTTTGTTAGTCAAACCATTCACAATGTTC
>NW_025742388.1:2525-6650 GCF_021292245.1 Micropterus dolomieu | reverse complement strand
TCCTCGTCAACCCCCCGTTTATAAACTGAATGATTATGACGGAGACCCTATACAGGGTACATTCTATGAAGCGGAGTTGCAGAAAGTTTTGATTTCTAAGGACAAAGCATTTCCGGTTGCAGAAATCTTAGAGGAACGTAGTATCAGGGGGAGAAAAGAAATGCTGGTGCGCTGGAAAAACTGGCCTGAGAAGTTTAACAGCTGGGTCAAAGCAAGAGACCTAAAAAATATATAAAAAACAGATACATTGGATTTGTAGTCATTACAACATGGATCAAGCCTCCGGAGAGGGGTTTTACGTGACTTTACCTTCCAACACCAGTCTCGAAGTATTTAAAAATAATACGAGCTCTAGCTACCATGTAGATTTAGCACAGCATCTTAATTTAGAGGAACGGTGGCAAGTGGCCTTGACAGAGATTTCATATCCGCATACCTGGTTTAACATATCTAATGGGGATGCCTACTTTGATTGGAGGAATAAACCCTCAGAAGGAGAGTCAGACAGTGAGGTCCACCGTCAGAGGTTTAGGGGAGGATATTATCACAACATAGAACAGCTCAGGTTCGAGCTGCATGCATTTCTTAGAAAAATTGGCTCCGATATTTATTTGCTCTTTAGTACCATTCAAAAGAGATTTGAATTTCAGGCAGGGGGGCAATTTCACCTCCGTTTTTATCCTCCTGTTGCTTACATGTTGGGGTTTGAACCGGGGAAATGGTTACAGTTCAATCAGAGGATGGCACCCTACCCAGCAGATATAAAAGCTGGTATGTCCCATCTATATGTCTACAGTGATCTGGTTCGACATCAGCTGGTTGGCGATACATACGCTCCGCTCTTGAGAACGATCGATATACAAGGAACATACGGGGACGTCATCACACAATATTTTAATCCCCCCTGCTACCTTCCAGTGATCAAGAATCACATTGAAAACATTCACATAGAGATTAAAACGGATCAAAATACACCGGTGAAGTTTACCTTTGGAAAGACTATTGTGAAACTCCATTTTAGACCTTCAAAAAACTTTGCATCTTCTGTGACAAAATGATACATCATACCCGCGATCCTCACCGTTTTGGGAGCTATTATGAAAATCAAGTAGGGGGTGCTCTCCCTGGTTTTAGCGGGGCTCCCGTGATGTACGGGAGAGGCATAGGGTCTATATTCTCTAAATTATTTCGTTTTGTTGCACCGCTGATGAAAAGAGGTTTTGCCATTGCTAAGCCTCATCTTAAATCAGCCGCTAAAAACATAGCCTCAGAGGTGATAACCCACGCCGTTGGTAAATTAGGTGATTGCTCGGCCCAAGGTGTTCAAGAAGGATCAGGCAGCATGATGGTGTTGGCTCGAAGAGCAAGGAAGAGACCGCCAGGGCGGCGTGTAAAAGCAGGGCATACAAAAAGAAAAAGATCAGTTGAAAAAAGTAAGACCAAGAGGAAGCACACTAGCAGAAGGGCCTCTGATATATTTTAGAAAAGATGGCTCTTTTACATCACAAATCGGCCGAATGCACTATGGGGGAATTGGATTTATTTTCAGCTCCTATGACACAGCTCTCTATCGATGAAAAGATTTACACAGAAGTCATGCCTCTGTCAGCCATTACTGATGGAGGTCCCGTTGAATTCTTTATCCCCGGTGACGGGGAAAAATATTTGGATTTGAACGACACCCTGTTACACCTGCGTTTGAAAATTACGAATGCGGATGGATCAGACCTGGCTGATGATGCCTCTGTGGGTCTCATCAATTATCCCCTAAATACAATCTTCAGCCAATGCGACGTTATTTTGGGAGATAGACTGATTTCACAGTCCAGCGCTACGCACCCCTACAGAGCAATGATCGAAACCCTGCTCAACTATTCTGAAGATACTCTAAAAAGCCAGTTCACTGCCGGATTATTTTACAAAGACACAGCGGGGTCTATGGACTCAGTTGTGATAGATGATGGGCCAAACAAAGGATTAGTACAGAGAGCTCAATTCAGTGAAGAATCTAAGGAGGTACACCTGTTGGGCCCTCTTCATAGTGACATTTTTTTCAGCGAGAGGCTTCTCCTGAACTCTGTGGATTTAAGAATTAAGCTAACCAGGGCTAGCGATGCCTTTTCTCTCATGGCTGGGGCTGCCAGTACTTACAGATTAAAAATACTGGGGGCCTCTCTGTTTGTTAAGAAAGTCACTGTATCCCCAGCAGTGCGATTAGGTCATGCATCGGCCTTAATGAGGGGCAATGCCCTCTACCCCTTATCCCGTGTGAATGTCAAAACCTATTCTATACCCGCGAATTCACGGATATGCAACCAAGAAAATCTCTTCCTAGGAACGTTACCTAAATATCTAGTTATTGCCATGGTAAACCACGAAGCCTTCACAGGAAAGAGAGACCTGTCACCCTTCAATTTTATACACAATGATGTAGAATACATGGCATTGTGTCAGGACGGGAGACAAGTCCCAGCCAAAGCTTTCCAGCCTCAATTTAACCACGGGTTGTCTGTCCGAGAATTTTATAATATGTTTACCGCCACAGGGAGACATCTACCTCTGAGCATCAACCGGGAAGAATTTCAGCAAGGTTACTCTTTGTTTGTTTTCAACCTCAATGCCAGTGAAGACAGCGACGCTTTGTCAACCATTTCCAACGGGAGTTTAAGACTTGAAATGAGATTCCGAGTGCCCTTACCTCATACCACAACTCTCATTGTTTACGCGTGTTACGAATCTATTCTGGAAATAAATTCAAAACGACAAGTGTTGGTGGACTATTACTGAGGCAATATGAACAACCATGAATTGGAAGGAATATTGCGACATTTACTTGGAGATTCCTTTTGTGGCGTGTGGGCTTCGGATCAGTTACCTTTACTGAGACAGTCCTTTAGACTACCTGCTTACATGATAGTTAACACCCACCCTGCACACGAGCCTGGGAAGCACTGGTTGGCGCTCACTCTTGAGGAAGGTCAGAAGCTAGCTTTTTTATTCTTTTGGATTCTCACCAGAGTTTTCACATTACCCCAAAAGTATCTTGGAATTTTTAAAAAAACGCTGTGAAACCATTTCATATCATACACATCAGTTTCAGCATACACTGTCTACCACATGTGGTCAGCATTGTGTGTTCTATTTGTCATCGCTGCGGTCTATCTTTTGAGAATGTGCTGTCTTTGTATCATGATGATTTTACAAGAAATGATTCTATGGTATCAAATTTTGTGAAAAAATATCAACGTTGTATGAGGCAACAAAGAGCCGCATCTTTTCACCACACAGTTTGTTCTTTACAAATGTTCAAAGACTGTTACAAGTTATAAATAAAGATGAATCTTGAGACAAATAACTTTAGCTTGAATTGTTTTTATTATGGGTTAAAATTAAGCCATCGTGGAGCAAGGGGGGTGAGTTTCTTTCTTTTTTCTCTTCTTGAGGGTGGCGAGGCGTCCACCTCTTCCCACTGGGGGGTTAAAGATGCTCGTCTGTGTTTTCTTCCCTTCTTAAATAGTAAGGGCGGTGTCTCATCATCCTCTCCATCCCTGCGAGGGGCACGGGGTGTCTGCTTTTTCCTTCTTCCCCTCTTTATCGGCAGGGACATCACCTCCTCCTCATCTTCCCGGGGTCCTACCGTTTGAAGTTGCCTATATTGCTCTCGAGCTTGAGGGTTGCTCATCATTGATAAAGGGATGTTGAGTTCTGACAAAGTATTCAAAAAACCTGTCCAACCCTTAGGAGGCTGGGATTTTTTAAGGGAGACGGTCAGACTTTTAAACAAGTCTAGTAGGTGTGAACCTTTCACAACATCTCCGTTATACACAAACTCTCCCCTGGGAGTCCACCCACCTCGGCTCTTGGTTAATTTCTTTATGATGTACTGTGCATTGTTACGATAGCGAGCCGGCAAGTTTGTACAACCTCCCTTGCTGTTTCATCCAGTTTCTTGTCTTCTTCTTCTTCTTCTTCTCCTTCTACTCGCTGCTTCAGTGCCTCAGAATCTTTAGCTACTGTCAGAGTAATGTGGCGTTCTTCCTTCTCTCCTTGTTTGACCAGAGCTAGGTATCTTTGCAGCAGGGCATTGTATTTCTTAATTTTTTCATAAGCGTTCATACCATCCTC
>NW_025742388.1:0-2505 GCF_021292245.1 Micropterus dolomieu | reverse complement strand
AAGTGTTTTTATTTATATCACCAGAATAACAAAAAACATTGTCGTACATGTTTCAATCTATTAATCATTTTGATAATGGCACACAGCTTCTAATATTATTATACACACTTAACAGAATCTGATACTTGGACACACTGGTGCCCAAGAGGAGAGGACCGGTGGGCGAGCCCAGCTGACTGAACAGAGGACGAGGGTGAGTGAACCTGGGAAGAGAAACAGAAGGACAGTGTTAGACGCAGGGGAAAAACCAAGGGCTGGAAAACTGAGATCTCTGCAGGAGTTACCAGGAACTTGAGAGAAGTTGTGGCACCAGGTTGGGAGCAACGATGATCCAGCGGCGATGGTTTGGAGAACCGGGGTTGATATACAGGCAGGGATGAGGTTGATGCGCTGGAGGACACAGGAGCTACTCATTAAATATCAAAATCAATACTTTTCAGTTGTGGTTTTAAGACAGAAAAACTAAAAACGGCTTAGTTTTTTTGGTTTTTCCGATTCGGTTTTGAAACTAAATAACCCTTTCACAACATCTCCGTTATACACAAACTCTCCCCTGGGAGTCCACCCACCTCGGCTCTTGGTTAATTTCTTTATGATGTACTGTGCATTGTTACGATAGCGAGCCGGCAAGTTTTGTACAACCTCCCTTGCTGTTTCATCCAGTTTCTTGTCTTCTTCTCCTCCTACTCGCTGCTTCAGTGCCTCAGAATCTTTAGCTACTGTCAGAGTAATGTGGCGTTCTTCCTTCTCTCCTTGTTTGACCAGAGCTAGGTATCTTTGCAGCAGGGCATTGTATTTCTTAATTTTTTCATAAGCATTCATACCATCCTCGTTTAGTATTGCCCTCATTTTTTCATCCAAATCATTTTCTACCGTATGTCTCATTATTTCAGCGTTGGATGCAGATGGTACAGAATGATTCAGCCGGTTTAGTTGCTGAGGCGTCACCAAAAACATTTTCTGACTCATGATTTATCTATTAATTAGCCCTCCCAAAATGACAGGAAGGATTGTTGAAAGAAGAGGTAACAGAAAGCCTCCAGACTGTTTTGTCAGAGCCTTATGTTTGGTTTTAAGACTTGTTTTTTTATTAGCCAGCAACCTTATAATTTTCTTTTGTTTTTTGAGTTTGTTATATTGAGCTGAGGTCATAGGAATGTTTCCTTTTAAAAGATTCAAAGAGAGTTCACACAAAGACTGAAGAAAGTCCGATGAGCAATTGTTGAGAATATCTTTACGCTTTTGAGGCGTGGCGTGACATAAAGCCCTCAGTAAAGGCGCATTCCTTTTTAAACGTGCTGACATGTTGGATCAGGACTTTGATTTGGGAAGATAGACAACGGGCCACTGGTGGGGTAGTACTCCTGATCTTAGTCTGTAAGTTTCTGGGCAACTAGGTGTGAGGTCCAGGATTAAATACCCGTGAGGATCTTTGGTAGCATCTTCAAAACTTTCTAAGAAAAAGGTACTAAAGGTACCAAATAGTTACTATTTAAACTAATTGTCCTACTGTGCTTTCCACGGTGAAATACATTTTGAGTCAACATGATGACACTCATTTTTTTGTGGTGCCTGTACTGTGTGAAAATTTTCACAACTTCAGGGTGATCAGAGGCCTGGAAAATGACATCATCCAAAATTATAAGATGATCTTGATCAGGTGGGAATAGAATCTCATCGTCAAAAGAATCAGGCAATCCTTCAACAAATTTGATCTTTTAATTCTTCTGTTGCAGTTCAGTGTACATCGGTTGATAAGAAGTAAAAATCCAAACAATATTACTAGGCATGTTGTCGATGACATGATTACAGGATTCCAACACAGACTTTACAAAATAAGTTTTACCGGACCCGCTTGGCCCCACAATTTGACAGGAGAAAGGTGTTCTTAGTCTAGGGTCAAACTCAATTTCATTGGATGAAAACATTTTTTTTTCTTCAATAGCCAAAAGGCAGGGTTTGACCTTGGCTCAGTAACCGTCTCTTGTCATACACCACTCTAAACTTTTTCTGGAATGATGAGTTTCTAAGGAAAAACCCCCTTTTATCTCGTACAATATTGTGCTGAGGTGTTTCAATGACACCACCATCATCAGAGTTTAGCACATAATTCTCCACCAACTGTTTGACACTGTTAAAGTTAACTTGTTCACAACAATCATGCGTTTGAGTGATACCCTTTACACGAAGTACTACTTTGTTGTTACGAGTCTGGTATGCATAACTTTTAGGACCCGCGGCCGCGAATTCTTTTATGCTATCACCATCTAACTCATCAGTCAAATCTCCCATGTAATTACCCAGGTCAAGCCGTCTCTCCCCCTCTTTTGTGACATAGATAATACTGTCTGTATCATAATACAAGACCCTCTCCTGCAGCTGCTCCAAATAACTGTACAACTTTAGACGCCCATAAGCTGTGGTGAAAGCAGCTATAAAGACGTTGTCTACCTTGTTTGGAGGGGCAATACATTGCTCACCATAACTCCACTGCAACAATGCTGT
>NW_025742387.1:5319-7934 GCF_021292245.1 Micropterus dolomieu | reverse complement strand
AGTTCTGGACTTATTTTTGGAATTTATGGAGTTTAGACCTCATTTAACTGAAATAATATCTCAAGTCTTTCAGTAAAATAAGTACAATTTACATGTTATTTTGACCAGAGGAAAATATATCACAGACTGGGATCCGTTTAGCCAGGATGCTGTTTTGAAACCATCTAAAAAATGTATTTGTCCCATAGTCCCATTTTGTGGCAGCTGTAAGGGACATCTGTTTCTTTTAAAACCTGACTGATGTGATTTTATTCAGAAAGAATATCCAAGGGCAACTGGACAGTCCAGTCCAGCCCTTGACCTCAACCTTCATTGGATAACTATGACCCGGATGACTGAGAACCTTCACAGACATTCAGAAAGAATATTCATGACGGTTTATTTATAAATGAACATTTATCTAAAAAAAAAAGATCCGTGTGTGGCATAGTGGTGTATAGGGGAGTTGCTGGTTGAATATAAAATAGTCTCAAGCCATTTTTTACTGGAAACACCACAGACATGTAAAGTTAAGTTTCAAATTAAACCATTAAAAGTTATTGAAAGTGGTAATAACTATATATATTTATATATTAAAATGCCCAGTGTGGAGGAATAAATTAAGCCTTTGGTTTAGATGAATTACACCTTATTTATTTACTCTATTTAATTACACAATTAACATAACACAATTGGAGGTCTAAACTAAACCAAATGCTGTCAGACACTTTTGGAAACTAGAAAGATCCAGTAGATTGTATGTGAGGAACATTTTCTCTAGGTGCTCTCCACAACTATAATGTTCAGTATTATTTAACAATATTAAAGCTGAAGCTCTTTGAGATCCAGAAAGATTGTACCTGTACAAACGGGAGATATAACACAGACCAGCTTGTTTCAATGCTTGAGATTTTAATTTTGCATAAGACAAGAAAAAACAGTTCACTCTGCAGAATAAAGTTGTGCTAAAAGCTTTCTTTTCATTACAGCAATAGAGAAGAAATAAAGATGTCATTTTATGAGTTATAAAGCCTTCAGTTCAAATATGAGACTGGTGGACACAAACACAAATTGATCAGTATTTGTTTTTTTGACACGTTCTTCATGCGTTTAACAGCCATTTCTGACACAGACAGATGGGAGCTGCCTATCACTTTGCACATCGTCCCAGCATTTCTTATCTGTATGAACCAAAAACACAGCAGTCAGACAGCAAACCTGAAACTGTTGAATGAAGCATCATTATGTAGACAGATCATTCATCCTGGGATATATTGTCCGTTTGAACATCATCACTCACAGTTACAGACAGAAACTCCTGACTATTGTCATCACAACAGTTTTTGTAGCTGCATTAATAGGTAACTAATCAATCTAAAAAAAACAACACTGTACGTTTTGTAGTTTATGATATAATGTTTTGTATTGGTAACATTCAAGTGACTTCATAAACCCAAAAATATTTAAATTTATGCAATTCACAAGCCTTTTCTTTGTAAGTAAAATATTGTGTCGTAATTTACCTGAGTGATTTATTAGCAGACAGTTCTGACTACCTTGATGGTTATTAGGCTCTCTAGGACACCAGTGAGAAAAGCTGAAAGGCTTTCCATCACTCCAGAACCAAACTCCCTCCTTGAATACAGAAGACAATATTATATAAAAGAGTCAGGACAATAATGCTTAAATTAAATAAAGGTTGCACATCATATAATGATGAATAATTTACCTGTTGTGCATCAGATCCCCCAATCCATGCTAATCCTTGATTTTGAGTGGCCCTCAATATCAACGATTGAATCTCACGGTACTCCTGGATGTTGTGTACAGATGCAAGGTGTCCACCCATGGACATACAGTTTCTCTACAGTGGGGAAAGAAGCCAAGGCTGTAAATGATGCCACTGCTAGAAAGTAGTGCACAGAATAAATGTCGTGTAGAAGCTTCACTGAATAAAGATAATCCTGATTACCTCAGCCGCAGCCCAATTCATGGATTGTGGAACGTAGAGGAAACAGCGACCACTGAAATCAGTCCAAACCTCGGAACAAGATGCGGACCTCTTGACAACATGACTCTCTCCTGAAGTCAAACAGACAAGAAGTAGTAGATGCATTTCTTGTTTTTACAGGAGAAAATCATGATAAAGTGTATTTTAATATAATTCTGATAAAGTATCCACTAACTTGGAGTGAATGAGTCGGTCCAGTTTCCAGCCTCTGAGTCTGGAAGAACTGCACAGTTTGACATAGCAGTTAGTGATTTAAGTTGTCTGCTGTCTTTATTGTGTATTTATGAATGCATTTAATTTCTTTTTCTGTACATGCAGTAATAATCATGTCTCATATATGAGATTACAAGAGAGGACCATTACAAATCTAAAGAAATATGCACTCACCTTGGACACTAGTTCCCTCTGTCCAAGGTCCATCCTCTGCGTCTGGAAGAGCTGGAAGGACATTTTGACCCACTAGTGAGTTCATGTCTTCATCTACCCTTGTTGCTGTGTATAGACACATGAACATAAGCTGTCTCTCGTTCACACTCACATATGGAGTAATACTCACCAGCAGCTCTGGTCAGAGCCATCATGGCACAAAGAAGTGCAGACAGAGTCAGCGTCTTCATGGTGGAGA